>NW_025833140.1:1364187-1655029 GCF_002878395.1 Capsicum annuum | reverse complement strand
GTTCTTTGCCGAAAACAATGTCAAGATACCACACAGTTCATGCACGTTATCTTTTAGCAGACTGCAGACTTCGGGGTGTCTCTATTTAGTGCTTTGTTTCCTGTATTCTTTGGTTAAGTTTTGCATCTGTAGTTTGAATTGGTTCTAAACCTTCTACCTGGTGTTATTGCAGAACTATAATGTCGTAAATTATGATGAGAGAGTGATGGATGGATTCTATGATGTTTATGGAATTAATTCCAATGCAACGATTCAGGGGAAAATGCCATTGTTAGTGGATCTAAAAGCAGTTTCGGTTTTGGATAATGTTGATTATGAAGTTATCTTAGTAAACCGTGCAGCTGATATGGAACTGCGGCAGCTTGAGGATAGAGTGTACTTCATGTCCCGGGAATGCCGAGCTTTAAAGAAGGTCCCAGTTACAAGTTTTTTAGTTGAGAAAATCGCTGACCTTGTTGTTAATAGGATGGGAGGTCCTGTTAATGATGCAGAAGAAATGTCAAAGAAGTGGACTGCAAGGAGTTATCAGCTAAGAGTTTCATTAAACTCTATCATTCTTCCCCTTGGCTGTCTTGATATTGGACATTCACGACATAGGGCCTTACTCTTTAAGGTGACAAGAGTTTCAATCTCTCCTTCCATTTCTTAACTAGATTGATATGGATAATTAGCTTGCTTTAGGATACCTTATTAAAAAAAAAGAGTTAGCTTGCTTTAGTATCAAATGATTGGTACTCATTATCTTTGAAGTATTCAGTGATGAAGTAAGTTCGGTTTAACTAACTAGTAACACCCACTATTTATTTCAGATAGATCTTTGCCTGTCTTTTTAGATTCAGCAGTGAAATTCACTCTTTAGTATAAGGGCATCTGGCATCTTATCCAAATTAAGAATCTGTGCTAGTTCTGTCATTTTTAAATATATTACTCCTTTTCTGATCAAATGGAAAATACAGAAAATCTTTTACTTCCAAGAGTGGATGATTGACTTTCTCTTCTGCACTAGTTTATATTGACTCATGCTTTTAACCATATATGAACCATTTCCTCTTCTGATAGGTACTTGCTGATAGAATCAACCTACCATGCAAACTAGTTAAGGGAAGTTACTACACTGGCACTGATGATGGAGCAGTTAATTTGATCAAATTTGACAATGGAAGGTAAAGAGTCTTCTGGTGGCACATTTCCTGGATGTTTGAAGTGTTTACTGAAAATGTCTCTGTGTTTTAGATCTTTGTAAGAGGTGGATTTGATTTGTGAAAAAAAGAGGTGAATTTGTTCTGCTTTCTCAAAATTAGTATTTCTAATAATATCATTCATAGTGGTTGTCGAGTTTCTGATGGTGTTCCCCCCCTCTCCCTCCTCTCTCTTTCTTAGATCTTTCCACCCTATTTTTCCAGTTGTAGAAAATCATGTAGAGCAGGGGTGAGGTTTGAGGGTTTTGGATGGGTAAATGCTACCCTTTTAATCCGTTCTCATTTTACATGTAGAACTGCTTGAGCAGATATGCTTTTGATTTTAATACGAATTTGTCGAGTTTTCTGCACAGAGAATGCTGCTATTTACTGCTTGACAGATTTTTATTATTTTGCGTGAATAACTGTTATGTATTTTTCTTGTTCTTCATGCTTTGGTTGTCAATTAAATGAAGTTTCCGGTTATCAAGTAAATGAAGTTGAGGCATACTTACATTCGTCTTTGTAAGATATAGTATTGTTTTTACTTTTTGATCAAGTTAAAAGTATTTTCATTCGTAAACATGACCAAAACGGTTGTATACAGAGGTTATACCAAAGAATCAACACTCTACAAAATATGATTCTCTACGAACTCCATCCAATCCTCTAAACAACAAGAAACTTTTTGTTTACACCAAAAGGAAGTAAGGGAGCGGAGACTACTACTCAACACACAAACAACCTTCCGCTTTCTAAGATTTTCCGCTGTCAAGATCACCCCTCTAATGGCTAGCCAAGTAAAAAAGCATACCTTCCTCGGAACACCTGAGCCATATGGCATTACATAGAAACTCAACCTCTTCTCTAACCAAAATTTTCGGAGAAAGAACTTCACAGAGAACACTCGATGACTTCCAAGGTGCCACCACCACACATCAGGATTATCCACCTAATTGATTTGTCTATGAAGTCTATCAATCTTTGGAACTCACTCACTTCCCAATCTTGAAATTCTCTTCTAAATCTCAAATCCCAAAAAGCCTCTCCACCTCGTGACCTCCTAATTTGTTGAATTGTCAAGTCTTGTTAGCAAGATATTAAATACAAACTCTGAAATTCGTCTTTCAAAATTATATTCCCACACCATTTATGCCCCCAAAAATTTACTTTCCTCCCATTTCCGACCTTGAGTGAGATATTTTCCACTAAATAATCCCATCCCTTTATAATATTTCTCCAAAAATCATACCCTAAAGGCTAAATAATATCTCTAATTTTCCAACCCCCATCCTTATTCCCATATTTATCACCCATCACCCCTGCATAAAGCTTGTACCTCCATCTCGAACCTCCACATCCACTTGCCTATAAAGCTTTATTAAAATTTTTTAATTCTGTAACTCCCAAACCTCCCCATTTATTTTAGGAGTTGTGACAATCCCCCCTCCCCGCATCAAATGAAACTTATTTGCCCCGTTTGCCGCATCCCAAAAGGAAATTTATCTGAATCTTTTCCTACTTTTCAATAACCGGAGTTGGAGCAAAAAACAAAGACAAGTAGTAAGTGGGGATGCTAGAAAGTGTGCTCTTAATAAGCACTTCCTTCCCACCCTTGTATAAATATTTTCTTTGTCACCCTGCTAGTCTTTTCTCGACTCTCTGAATATCGGACTCCACACAGTGTGATCCATGTGCAAAGCACCTAAAGGTATTCCAAGATATGTGGTCGGAAGAGCCCCAACCTTACAATTCAAAACTCGAGCAAGTGATGCAATATCATTCACCTCCCCAGTCGAAAATATCACACATTTCCTCAAATTGATTTTAAGTCTTGACACTACCTGAAACCAAGTGAGAGTTTGGCCTAAATAATCTAATTGGGTCACAATTGCATCACAAAACACCAAGGTATCATCACGAACAACAAATGAGACATTGATATTGTCCCTTCTCCCCCAACCACCGCATCAAAACCCTTCAAGTAGCCTCCCGAAACAATTTTATCCATCATCTTGCTCAGGGATTCCATAACTAAAATAAACAACTTCGGCGATAGAAGCTCCCCTTGTGTCAAACCCCTCGAGCTCCCAAAGAATTCTAACGGGTTACTATTTACCAACACAGAAAATCTCACTGAAGAAATGTAAAAATAGATCCATTTCCTCCACTTCTCCCCAAAACCTATTTGAAGCATAATGGAATCTAAGAATTTCCGATTTACATGATCGTATGCCTTTACAAGGTCAAGTTTGCACAAAACACCTGGTAATTGCTTTCTCCTAGAATCCACCACTTCAATAGCCACCAATTTTGTATCCAAAATTTTTCTGACCTCCACAAATACATTATGTGAAGTAGAAACTGTCTCATCCAACAACTTCTTCTTGAGTCTAATAGAAAACACCTTAGAAAGAATCTTGTAAATGCTTCCCGCTAAGCTAATAGGTCTATAGTCTTTCACGCTTGTACCACCCTCTCGTTTAGGGATAATGACAACGAACGAGGCATTCGAACTTCTTTTGAATTCACCACTATTTTGGAACTTAGCAATAGAATCGAATTCACCACTATTTTTGAACTTAGCAATAGAATCCATCAAATAGGTTTTGACTGTATTCCAGCAATGGTGAAAAAAATCCAAAGTGAAACCATCTGGCCTGGAGCTTTGTCACCCGCACAGCACTTCACTGCTCTTTTCACTTCCTCTTCCTTGAACGCCCTCTCCAATTTGACTGAACTCTAACACCCCTCCCCCCCTCTCCCCCTCAAGGTAGGCTTCCACTTTGCTTTCTCTTTAAACAATTTTTCATAATAATCTACAACTGCCCACTCTACTTCCTCTTTCCCTGCAAGGCTCACCCCATTAGTCTCCACTGATTCTATAGGGTTCCTCCTTCTATTAGCTATTGCCACCCTGGGAAAGAATTTTGTATTAGAGTCCCCCTCCTTCAACCATAATGCTCTCGATTTTTGCTTCCAACTAACCTCTTGAGTCAAAGCCAATATAGCTAACTCGGTTTTCAACAATTCTTTCCTCTCTTTCTCCCTCGTATCTAACCCCCTCTCCAACTCCCCTACTTCATTCATAATGTCTCTCATCTTCATGTCTACCCTCCCAAACGCCTCTTTATTCCACCCCCATGTCTACTATAAATAATTTCAACTTCTTGACTAGCCTATAAGAAGCCTCCCCTCCACTACATAACTACTCCACCATGTAGCTACTTTCTCCTGAAAATCAGCCACATTTAGCCACATATTCTCAATCTAAAAGGAGATCTCATCCGCCTTCCTCTACGACCATCCAACAATATAGGTGAATGGTCTGACAACAGCTGTGGAAGAGGAACCTGGATCGCATTGGATGCCATCTCCTCCCAAGTGGTAGACACAAGAAATCTGTCTGATCTCGATCTAGAAAAAGAGTCTTCCGACCTCGATCAAGTGAAAGAGGCACCTGTCAAAAGCAAATCAATAAGAAGAAAGCCATATATAAACTCTAAACTCCTCCATGGCCCTAGACACCACCCTATCCTCGCCTTTCAGAATCTAATGGTTAAAATCCCTCTTAACACCCAAGAAATATCCCATCTCCCCATACCAACACCCAATTCCTCCCAGAAAGTCTCCTTTGAGCTCTTCCCCACCAGTCAATACACACCCTCAAAACCCCATTCCATTCTTTTTTCCATGCCTTGAACCACATTCCTAACATGAAATCTTCCTTATAAACCTCCACACACTCAACCTTTTCTTTATCCCAAAGAATGAGAATTCCTCCCACACTTCCTTGGGCCGGGATGTAGTCATACTTCACCCACCTACCCCACACACACTTTTAATTGTATTATCTGTCAAAATCTCGATTATTGTTTCTTGAATACATATCACATCCGCTCCCCATTCCATAAACCCTGCTTTAATGATGGCCCTTTGTTGTATTGTTTATACTTACTAAAAAAACGAGTACTGTTAATTTCCTCTGTGCTCTCTTTTTGCTCTTGCCAAGTTTAGTCAAAAGTTTTTCGTCTAAATCGCTGTTTCATGTAGGATACTAGCTGTTTATCAGTTCTTTTTCCTTTATCTTCCATTTTAGTTCTTTAACCTTCTACTCTGTAGAATTACAATCGTGAAAATTTAGGAAATTTTCCAGTGGTGACCTGATTGATTATTGTTTTAATGTGCAGTGAATATATTATTGATTTAATGGGAGCACCAGGTGCGCTGATTCCTACTGAGGCACCGAGTGCTCAATTACAAAGTTATGCAGTAGATGTGCACAGTGTAACACCACTTCCTTCTGGTGGCACTATCATTTCATTTCCTGTATTAGACACACAAACTGGAACAGAATCAGGTTCAGTTACTACTACTCATGGAGCTGCCAATACATTGATTTCAAGCACAGAACCAGCTTTCTACCGCAATGAAGCAAAGGGGGATTGTGGAGTTAGAACTGTAAGCACCCAGATTGAGCATGACTCTGGAAATCTCCTTCCATTGTCGCCTAGATTATGTGATGCTTCAGCAGTTTCCCATGATAATGCATCCATTGCACAAATAACTCAGGCTAGAGAAGCTTGCGAGAATGTGAACGGTCTTGCAGAAAACTCAGAAGTTAAACTTCAAGGTGTTTTCTCGCAGAGTCAAATGTATTTGCAACCAGATCTGGTTTTAGGAGTTGTTGCTGGAAAAAATCAATTATCAGAGGAAAGGATTGTTGATACTAGACAAAGTTCAGAAAATAACATGCAGTCTCTTGTAGCCTTCACCAGGATGCAGTTTCCTTACAGTATCTCCTATAAAAGCGAACAGTATACTGTTGCTGCACCGGGAGACCATACACTAAATGATACTTCAGGTGAGAATTTTGCACATGTTAGATGTAGAATGAATGACACAATCCAAACAGGTCATGGAGCATTTGTGGGTTTCTAATTTATTCATTTTCCTAAATCTTTTAAAAGAGCAGTCTGAAAGTTGTTTTACTTGATGAAGGTGATAAATTCTATAGGGAGAAGTTTGGAAATATTTCAGATAACAATTGTACTTTCAAAGATAAAGAATCAACTACAAAAGCAAGGGAAATGGTTACTTGCATGCAGTCCAAGTCTTATGCGGTGCAGAAAGAACAGCTTGACCCGATGCTACGTGGAGTGGGAGAGTGGGAAATTCCGTGGGAAAATCTCCATGTTTTTGAACGTATTGGTATTGGTAAGACTCAGTGCTTTAATTTCATCTTCTGTGATTGGACATGGATGGGTGATGCAACCTTGGAGAAAAGTTAGTGCGGCTTTATCTAAAGTCAGATTTAAGCTTTCACTTTTTTCTTTTCTGTTGTAAACATATGGCTACATGTTTTGCTATCTTCTTGTTAAATGATAGAAGAAAAATAGCAGAGCTAGACTGAAAGTTCAGTATGTTATTCGTAAACTATGTAGTTCACAGTTCATATGCAGTTACCTAATGATGTCAGGTACAGTATTATTCTAAATTGAGTTCAATAAAAATAAAGATGTGTACATATAAATGTGTGCTCAGTCATATAGAGCAGTCATACTTTTATTCTCTGTAAAAAGGCCACTTCTTATGTTATTAAACTTGGTCATAAGCAAAAACAAAATGTCAAATCATTTTCTTTTTCCTAGTTTTTGTGTTTTCAGGTTTATTCATTTCACATTGTCTTAGTTTTGTGAATATTCCTGTTAATAAGTTATGTGTGAATTCATGTGAATAATAAGGTCTAACTTATAAGTTTTCAGATGAATTTGTTAGTTTCTTTCCTTGTCAAAACTAGGTCCTTTTTGTTTGTTTAATTGCTATTAATCATTTGCAAATTGTAGCTTGTACATTGGGTAAAGGTGAGTTGGCAGATAATATCACCCTTTATTTTATGGATGTGCCCTCATTTAGTGCCAGCTATTCGAAAGTTGGAGCTCCTTCATCTAATTGGAAAGACCTGAATGCATTACCTTTCATCACATGAAAATACAGTACTCTTGCCATCCCCAATTCAGTTGTCCGGATTTTGTCTGTTTTACGGAAACAGAATTGTCATATATTTTGTGTAAGGAACTGATTGTCATAGAAAGCTGAATGCTATTTTGTTGAAAATGTAGTATCCTTTCATGTGCTTTGTGGTACCTCCCTGTTACTAGCTTTATTAAAATATGATCATCTTATGAGAAAATATCAATGCCTTTCAATATCATATTACCAAAATTTATCATAGTTCTGCTTTTCTTAAAAATATAATAAATACTCCAATTCTGGAAGCAGTATACATTGTCTTCACTGGCCACTTCCATTTAACTACCACAAGACTTCATTAATTCACAGGGGCAAAATTTTGTGTGAGTGCCTCCAGTAGTATTGCTTGAGTGGAGACTTTTACCGCTTTGCTACTCATTTCCCCATTCCCTTCCTACTTTTTACTTACTTTTAGGAAGCAGATTATTTTGTTCCTTATGAATACAGTTTAACATTTAAATTAGTTATATCTTTCTTGCTTAAGTGAATGTAAAAAAGAAGGCAATCATTAAGATTAGATGTTCAACATAATAACACTGATGTGACTTTGCAGGGTCATATGGCGAGGTATACCGTGCAGAATGGAATGGCACAGTAAGTCTTATTTCTGATTTGAATTTCTATTTCTCTACCGTGAGTAGGAATAAGAACCATAGCACATTAGCTCTAGAGTTTGAGAAGTCCCCAATTTTCTGTGTTCCATATTCTGGAGAAAGCAAAATGGATTTGCCTTTTTCATGGATCGGTTTTCTAATTTTCTGCAGGACTCTTTCAAATAGGAAAGTATTATGAAATTCTTATATGTGCCAATCCTTTCCATGAATTTGGAAATAGTAGGAGCTATTAACACTACTTGATGCATGCACACTCTCTTATCATTAGAGGCATGTCACATGTGTGCACTGTGTATTAAATGGCGTGACCAAATATTTAGTCACCTTACACCTTTTATCAAAGTTGTTTCGGAAAATGTCATTTGCAGAGGAAATTGACAAGAAGAAAATAGGCAAAAATCAAGACATCATTGAATCATATGTGGTTCTCATGATTCTAAGTGGAAGGATAGGAAGAGTTTCCACTCTACTCTACTTTTAGCGGCATTGGTACATATACATTTCTCCCTCAATTCCAATTTATGTGATGTAGTTTGACGCGGCCTGAAGTTTGAAAGTAAAGAAGACTTGAACTTGTGGTTTTGCACATACCATAACTAGCTATATGACTTTTGAAATTTGTGGTTTACACATGCCCTAACATTTATGTGGCTATAAATGAATTCCGGATAATAGTTGCTTTCTGCTTGAAGGAGCAAGGAAGAGCTAGCTTCCCATTATCAGTAAAATGAGATGTTTAAAGTTGAATTGCTTCCAAATATAGAAATTTGCTTTTCTTCTTAGAATGGATTAATAAGGGAATCCTGTCACATAAATTGGAACGGAGGGAGCATCTGTTTTCCTAGTAATATGTTTGGAATGCAAGATGATGATTAAGGTAATTTAGAAGCCAGTGGACTTCAAGTAGACTAAAAGCAACTATTTTAAATAATAGTATGCATAGTATAGACAAGATTTTCCTCTTAGATCTATGTATGTAGCCTAATAGATAAGCTGACATTTCCTTCACGAATTCCTTTCTTCCCATAGTCACTATAGTTGCAACTGAACGCACACCCATGAACTTCATTACGACTTCCTCTTTCCTACTTGTCTCCTGTCTAAAGCACCTCACAAAATCTAAAATTGGTTCAGCCAGATTTTTTTCTCTTGATTGGTAAAGGGTATTGTATTAGAAGCAGCAAACTTCTGGCAAGTATTTGCAGACGCAAGTCTCATTACAAGATGTGAAATGAACTCCAAAAGTCAACCATGGCTTCTGTATCATTAGCTATTGTCATGTTGCACCCAATAAACAGAAGAGAAATTCTTCTGTGCTCTAAACTAATTACAGATTCCTTTTTGCTTTGAAAAATTCTCGGATTTCTTTCCTTCCAAATACACCACAGATGGCAGCAGGCATTGAGTTCCATATTCTTAGTTTGCCTTTTCCGGTCCTTTCATGTTCCAGCATTGCAGTAGCTCGACTGTCGCCTCAGGCATCACCCAACTGAACCCCCCACAATAGATAGTAGAAAATGCCAAATTTGTGAGGTGTAGGGACAATGTAAGAAGAGATTATTGACACTCTCCCCTTCTCACACAATGTACATCTGCTGCAGATTGTAGTTTTTCTTTTCTGAAGAATATCCTGAGTTAAACATGCTTCATGCATCACCAGCCACAAAAAAACAATTGACCTTCAAAGGTGCCTTATTTCTTCAGATGACTCTCCAAGGACAATTGGGAAAGCTGTCAGATGAATTCCTTATGATTTGATAACAACGTCTAACCTTGAATTTCCCCTTTGCATCTCCATTCCATAGTAAAGTGTCAGCTTTTGACAGAACTAGGCTTTGGCTATGTAGCTGAAGCATTAGAGAAGACACTATCAAACTCCCAATCATTTATATTGTGTCTAAAAGTGAAGTTCCAGCCATGTTCTGACCAATAATCAGCCAGATTCTAATTGAGCATTTTGCTCCTAATTTGAACTTGCAAGTAAATTTCATTTAGACATTCAAACTATGGCATGGTCATATTTGCACCTGCACATGCCCTCAAATTTTGGAAGAACTTTTGTTCATGTTCTCAAGCTCTCATTACGTAGATAAGTTAACCACATAAAATATGTCGCATCCTTTAATTATACACATTAACCGTAGTTGGAACATGCATGAGGTTTTCTGGCCTATTGAGGCTAATGCAAATAATCAAAGGAGGTGAGATACAACTAGTTAACTTTTCTATGTAATGGGTGCTTCAGAACACGCGCATAAGATTTTCTAAAATATGAGGTGAAAGTGTCTAATTGGAACACTTTAATATGTGTTCAGGTGCTCAACCAGAATAGGCCGTAGTTCGAGTGTTCAAATGAAATTTATTGGCATGTTTAAGGGGTTGTCGATGTATTCTGCCTATACACTTCCTTTTCTGGTAAGAATGTATATACAACACACATATATGCTCACATAGTGAGAAATATTTGTACGTGTAATAGTGATGGTCTCTCTTTACCGAAGCAATCTACCCCTAGCTTAATGTTTTAACCATTTTCTTTCATTCTCCATTTATCTTAGAATCGCAAACCATGCACTCTAATTCACTGTTAATTGTATGAGCTATTTAGATTCTCTTTAAAATTGAAGAGATTGTAAAGTGGTCTAGAACCTTAAATGGTATTAACATATGAAACACTATGTTTAGAAACCATGGCAAGGAAGAGACATGGAGGTATATTTTTGAAAAATCCCATTCTCTTGGTTTTTCAGTTCGTTTTGCTAAGTCCCCCAAAATTAGACTTAATCAAATCAAATAGGCTATGCCCTCAAACTAAATTCATTAGATGGAAAGTGCCTTGTTGTTTGCTTTTTGCGGATGATGTAATCTTGATTGATGAGACACGTAGGTGGAGTTAATGCTAAATTGGAGGTTTGGAGGCAAACTCTCGAGTCTAGAGGATTTAGGTTGAGTAGGTCTAAGACGAAATATTTGGAGTGTAAGTTCAGTGAGGTGTCTCATGAGTCCGATGTGGTGGTTAAGTTTGATACTCATTTTATCAGTAAGAGATAGTTCAATTATCTGGGGTCTATGATTCAGGAGAATAGAGAGATTGATGAAGATATCACTCATCGAATTGGGGTAGGGTGGATGAAATGGAGGCTCGCCTCTGGAATCTTGTGTGGCACAAAGGTACCTCCTAAACTTAAAGGCAAGCTCTACAGAGTGGTGGTTAGTCCGGCTTTGTTGTATGGGGTGGAGTGTTGAAGATGAAAGTGGAGGAGATGAGAATGCTTCGGTGGATGTATGGGTGTACTAGGAAAGATAGGATTAGAAATGAGGCTATTCGAGATAAGGTGGGAGTGGCTTTGGTCGAAGCCAAGATGATGGAAGCGAGGTTGAGATGGGTTGGTCATGTGATGAGGAGGAGCACGGATGCCATAGTACGGAGGTGTGAGAGGTTGATTAGGGATGGTTTCAAGTGACTTAGAGGTAGACCGAAGAAATATTGGAGGGAGGTGATTAGACATGACATGGAGCAGCTCCAGTTTACCAAGGACATGGCCTTGGATAGGAAGTTGTGGAGGAGGCTGATTAGGGTAGAAGGTTAGTATGAGTTTAGGATTTTATATTTTTTATTGTATTACTTAGTGTATCTTGTTTATGGTATTGTTGGATATGTTAATTTCTATTGTATCTTGTTCTTTTACTATTCCTTGTCTAGATCTATTGGGAACAACCTCTCTATCTCTATCTCACATTTGAGGTAATGGTATGGACTGCGTACACTTACCCTCTCCAGACCCCACTTGGTGGGAATATACTGGGTATGTTGTTGTTGTGAATAATCAGAGAGACAGTGTAGAATAAAGCGGAATTAATGAACTACAAATTTTGGGAAAAGGCTGGGCATAGTTATAACAATCAAATAACCTGGCTGGGCATAGTTATAACAATCAAATAACCTAATCTATGTAAATTAATCAAATCAATATGAAATTATGAATTGTGTGCTAATCTTAACAGTCTCCTTGAAGCATTTTTTTCATAGGCTCAAAACATGTTGCAAATGTATTGAATTCGAGGAATTTTGTAAGAACATTGGCTTGTGGGTCATTTAAGTCGATGAAGCTAGAAGCAATTCATCTGGATTCAATTTTATGTTACTAAAACACAATCCACCTCTACGTCACCTCAACTCTTGGAGAAGTCATTTCTTTACTAGATATATATGGTTGCATGGGTCATAGCTTGATATTCAGATTTTGTACTAAATTAGTGACAAGATCTTGGTTTTCACTCTTCAAAGAAATTAGATTTTCCCTAATCAATGGCATAGTATTTAGAGGTAGATTGTCTTATCTAATCAGGAACTTGCCCAATACAACTTTTCTTCTAATCCAAGCTAATTGGGGTCAGTTATATATATCCTTACCATTCATTTCATTCTACTTGGTCATGCTTAGGAGCACATCCCAATGTATTCTGTTGTGTAGGATAAATAGAAGTAAGAGCGAATATATGCACCACAAATTTAGTCGGTATAAGAAAAGAGAAGTTAAGGTGAGATTAGATGGAATTGTTGTGTCTAAAGCAAACAATGCAGATATCTTGGTTCATTCCAGGAGAATGGAATGGTAGATGATGATGTTAAACAGAATCAAATCGGATGGTTTAAATGCAAATTTGCTACCAGGGTGTTATGTGATGGAAGCATGCCTACCAAAATGAAAGATAAGTTCTATACAACAGTTATGAGGCCAACAATATATACGGGAATGAATGTTGCGCCTTTAAATTCCAACACATCTGTAAGATGAGTGTTATGGAGATGTGTATGCTCATACAAGATTAAAATATACAACATTCGCCAAAAGGTGCATAGCACATGTATATTCAACATTCGCCAAAAGGTGCATAGCACATGTTGAAGATAAAATAAAAGTTTGCATGATATAGTTTGGTCATGTCCCGCGTCAACATCCGGATGCACCGGCTCATAAATGTAATACTAATACCATGGTGAGTGAATGTGTTAACTGAAATCATGTGGAAAGAAGTTATCTAAAAGACCTATAATTTCTTTGGAATCCGTGCAAACTTACCAAAACTCAAGGCACAATGGAAAAAAGAACTATATAAGTTATCCAATTAGTTAGGAATATGCTTTGGTCATGTTAGTACATCTGTTTTAGGTTTTGTGCTTTTTAGCATTCTTTTAGCCCTATCTGAGATTTTTATGCCGAGAGAAATATAGATAACTTTGGGTACTCTTTCTATATTTTTATTTTTAGCCCTTTCTGAGATTTTTTTTTCCTAGTGTTTGTGTTCTTTGGTATCACGTCAAATCTTTGTTCTGGTTACTTGCTAGAGTTCTAGAAAGTTGGCATGCACTGGTCACTCACTGTCCGTCCGATACTTTGTACCGATAAAATTTCTGAAAGAAATTGACTAGCATCCCGCATCTCTGTGCCGATAGCATGAGAGTGGTCTGTATTGTTTACAGTAGTGATTGTATAATTATCTAACACCTTTTATCTGTAAATTTAATGTTGCAGGAAGTTGCAGTGAAGAAATTCATGAATCAGGATATAACAAGTGATGCCCTAGCACAGTTTAAATGTGAAGTAAGTTGTAACTAGGCAATGATATGATGTCCCTGTACTATGAGTTCTCCTGAAATTCTAACACGCTGTGAATTTCATTTTGCAGATTGAAATTATGTTGCGGCTGAGACATCCTAATGTTGTTCTCTTCATGGGAGCTGTAACTCGTCCCCCAAATCTCTCTATACTGACTGAGTACCTGCCCAGGTTGAGAACTCTTTGCTACTTGCACATCTACTGACATACTGCAATTAGTGTTTTCCCATATCTTAAATATTTAGTCTTAGTTTCTTGGCTCATAATATTTTTCAAAATTATGGACATTGTTGCCGGTTTGGTAGTGGCTTGTACCTTTTGCCTTTGTGTTCTCTCAAATCTTTGTAATGTGTTTGTGAAATGATGCTCTTGTTTATTTCTTCGCTTAGCAAATGATTACACAGTTTAAAATGTTCGGGAAACTCTTATCTCATCTGATACCTCCTAGATCTTTCTTTCTCAAAAAAATACCTCCTAGATCTATTGCCATTGATGCTGAGATACTTGATAGTATCACATTTGTGTTGAGTAATATGTCAATTTGTTTCTCTTCTGAAGCATATCTGATAGCCATAGTTTTGGTGCAGGGGAAGTTTATATAAGCTACTGCATCGTCCAAGTATCCAAATTGAGGAGAAAAAGCGTTTGCGGATGGCACTTGATGTGGTATTTATTGGAGGCGGAACACCTTGGTTTGTTGTCAGATCTAGTTTCCTGTTTTCTAATGTCTCAACTTCTTGTAGGCCAAAGGAATGAATTACTTGCACACAAGCAACCCTCTCATTGTGCATCGAGATTTGAAGACTCCAAATCTTCTGGTTGATAAAAATTGGGTTGTTAAGGTGCGTCTTACTTGAATCTTGTAATAGTGTGTCTGACTTGAATCTTGTAATAGTAGCCTATAAAATTTGTAAGAAGTAAGCTTTTGTTTATCCCCCAATAATCCATGCTTCCTCCATGTTTGAAGGTTTGTGATTTTGGGATGTCCCGCATGAAGCACCACACATTTCTCTCTTCAAAGTCAACTGCCGGAACGGTGATTGCATGTTCACTTTTATGAAAGTTTATGCCATCTGTCCAGGCTTCTTTCCTACTGTTCTCTACCCTTTGAGAACAAAAACAAGAACTAACAAAGATTGTGGTCTAGAGAGGTTGAGAAGAGATAAGATCTGAAACCTTCAAATTTGCTAATAGTATTCCATTAATTGCAGGCTGAATGGATGGCACCAGAAGTTTTACGGAATGAACCATCCAATGAAAAGTGAGTTTATTCTTTATTAATATCCTTCGTTAGCGAACTTTTTTATGGTTATTAGTTTTGTATGTTCATGAATGTGTTTGGTTTGTCTGGTTTGCAGATCTGATGTGTTCAGTTTTGGTGTAATACTCTGGGAGTTAGCTACTCTCAAAGTGCCATGGACAGGGATGAACTCAATGCAAGTTGTTGGAGCCGTTGGTTTTCAGGGTAGACGCCTTGATATTCCTGCAAGTGTTGATCCCATAATTGCAGAGATTATAAGTGAATGTTGGAATCAGTATGTATCTTTTGAACTTGATATAATTTCATGTGCAAATGAATTTCAAGTGTGTTCATGTCC
The DNA here is from genome assembly GCF_002878395.1 of Capsicum annuum. Lineage (NCBI taxonomy): Eukaryota > Viridiplantae > Streptophyta > Magnoliopsida > Solanales > Solanaceae > Capsicum > Capsicum annuum. The sequence goes on along the minus strand of NW_025833140.1, from coordinate 1,639,985 downwards.
AGAAGAGTCTTCATTTAAATGACTAATGTCCTTCTCTGCAGAAATCCCCAAGTGCGCCCCTCTTTTGGGCAGATTATAAGTCGTCTTAAGCGTCTTCAGCATCTTAATGTCAAGGGATTTGAAACTTGTACAGATCAGCATAAAGGTTGACAGGTTAGGCATTGTTGTAATAATAACAGAAGCTTGTTGCTGGGCTCAAAGAGCCAGAGCAACTGAGAATTGATTGCAAAGTCTTGTAGATGCAAAGAAGCACACTAGAAAACCCTGGATTGGAAGCTGTTGGTTCATTCGAAGTGGGGACTCAACGCAACCAAATCAGAAACAAGCAGATATCTCCAAGGTAATGGCTGCGGGAAGTGCAGTAGTTGAAAATTAGTTCATAGTGATCGTTGTATCAAGTCTTCAATTATGTAAAAGGAAAAAGAAAAAAAAAATCCCTTTTAGTTTTAGTTAGTTTTTAGGCTGATGAATGCACTACCATTGAGATTTGTAATGAGTTCCACAAAGGAGCAACAGAGGAAAAGTCTCAATTCTGTGAAGGTCGTCGAAGGAAGCAATTGTAAACAGTCGGTCTCTGCAGGTTGTACCAACAGAAGAATAAATGGAAATGAGGAAAATTTGCTACATTACCATCTTTATTCTCTGTGTCGTGCTTATATAGTGACGACAATTTTGTGTACAGTAATACCTGCACAATGAGTACAGTGCTAAACTTATTTTCTAGGCGTAGAAGTACCACCAACCTGAATAAGGAGTTTATGTCCCGTGGATTAACTCATTGTAAAAAAGGTTAATTAAATTCACCTACTACTTTTGCGCGGGTGAACTGCTCTGTTTTGGCTTGATTTCTTTGTTTAAATGCTTTTGTACATAAGCTTATCTTCTATTACATTTGTGACCAAAATGACAACTAGCTGCGGCAAATCAAGGAGTTAAAAGAATGCGAGATGTCACTTGTATTTGTTTACACTAAAAATGGTATAGTATATGAGGTCATTGTATTTGTTTGCACTCAAAATGTTATAGTATATGATGCTCAGAGCACGCGTCCTAATTTAAGTCTTGTTTAGATCCGTCTACTAGTGGTTTCGTTACTAAAAGGAAAGAAATAGCACTAGAATAAAGCAGTAAAGCAGAATGAATGTAAATTCATGCGTTTCGATCTTTTGCTAGTGTTTCCCTGAACCACAGCTACAACTCCGGTAATGTCTGTGAATGACTAAGTAAAACAAAGGAACGTTAAGTGGACTTTGGTAAAAAGAAAGTGTAATATTGTTGTTGTATTGCTTGGAATGCAGAATGCCCTTACATATGGGAGTGAACTATTTATTGACGACAATAGTGAGGCCATAGCCAATACAAAAATTACACTAGAGTAGGGGTCGTTTGGTAGTGTATAAGAATAATGCAAAATATAGTATATTAGTAGTGCTTTTATTAGCTATACTTGCATTAGTTATACTTATATTTTCTTATGCAGTGTTTGGTTTGATGTATTAAAAATAATATGAATTACATAATTTCTAAAAAAAAATCTTTTTTTTACACAATGCTCACCATATATATATTGGAAAGGATGTGAAAATATTTTTTGAGAGATAATAGTGTCTTTAATCATGTTGATGCATGCATTGGATCTATTGCATTGCTAATACCATGGATTTTGAGGTATTAGTAATGCACATCTCAAGACACAATAGTGTATAACTAATGCACATAGGACAAAAAAATATATCAAACAAGGTATTAGTAATACTCATTAAACTAATACATGCATTAACTTTCTAATACACTCTACCAAACGACCTCAAGTACTACAACTAATAAGAGGTCACGTGTAGATGTTAATAGTGCTAGCTATTATTCCCATGGCTACTTAGGTCTGTACGGGCTCATCCACATACCTATACGTGACACATTTCTCTTTTTCGTCCTTTCCTCCATAGCATTCGAGCAAGGATACCTTTTCTCTTTTTGGTCCTTTCCTTTATAGCATTCGGGCAAGGATCCCTTCGTTCTTTTCCTCCAAGAACGCTTCCTCGAAGGATCACTACTCTCATTAATCTGGAATTTCACATATTCATTAGACTTCATTATTACGTGTCACCTCTAGTATATCGAATAAATTTCCTCTGCTACAATAGCCCCTTCGTCTTCTGATTATGGCATTAGCCGAGACCAGGAGAGGAAAAGAAAAAGGCTAGCTTGTAACATCTGCACTATTTCCCTTATTGGTCATGAAAGATAAACAATCTTTCCTTTTTAATCTCTTTTACTACGTATTTAGTTCTGTCACAGTGTTTTGCCCAGGCGGCATGGGGAACCCTTCCATAGCAAACTATAAATATGAGCTCCCTCATTCTTTTTTAGTTTTCTATGCTTTTTCCTTTATATCTCTAAGACTGCCAACTAGATTTTCCTTAGCGATTTTCTCGTTCTAATTCTACAACTGTTTCCGCCTCTAACATGTCTTATCATCTTCAAGTTCTGTAAGATTTCTCCTGCCTCAGGTGGTTTGAAAGTTGGATAAAAAAAGAAGAATGTTTCTCTTAATCCCATCGTTGATAAAATTATCCCCATCATTTTGATGCCATTTCAAGATCCTTCCATGCAAACATACTGGAACAAAGGTCAAGGCCATTGATGAGTTATCTTCTATAATACAGGAAGAAACCCTATAGTCCCATTCAGGGGCGGACCCATTTATGTTCCTGTAGGTTCACGTGAATCCAATTCATCGAAAAATTACACCGTATATATAATCACTTTATAAATAAAAGTATATATATTTAATTTTGAACCAACTATGCACAAGTGAAGTGACTAGTTCAGTGGAAGTGAGTTCAAATCTTAATACTCGTGTCACGAGTTTGATACCCTATAGCAACAATCATTTTAAAAGCAGCAGCCTCGTTTTTTGGTTTTAACTTTTAAGCATCAGTAGTTGAAAAGTTTTTAAAGTAGCAGCCATGTTTTTTTGATTTTAAGCATCAGTAGTTGAAAAGTTTTAAGGAATTATTCTCAAAACATGCTAATTCAATGATTTTTAGGTAAAAAAAAAGGTTAACTTTTCAACTTTTTTTCTAAAAAACATGCTAATTCTCCGGTCCTTAATTCCCCTTATTCCCCATTTCCTACAGCACAAAGAAAAATAACAAAATCCTATAGCCTTCAAGTAAAAAAAAAGAGTCAATCTCACATCAATTAAGAAATTTATCAAGTTTGTTCTTTGCTCTTTATTCTCAACTTTTAATCTTTTATAGCTATAAAATTATTGCGGTCCTCAACTTGAAAAAATTCTTTCTACATAAAATTGACGAAAATCACAATTGATTTTCTCCTCAATTTTAGTTACTTTTTTACAAACTTCCAAAATTCAAATACTTACAATAACTCTTACTTTATAATGAGACGTTTAATTTGACAATATAGGTTCTAAATTCAATAAAGAGAAATTTCTCTCTGGTATCATCAAAGTTGCCGCAATCAAGTTCATCCACCCAAAATAATCCTCGCATGGAAGAGAACTTGAATCAATTAGAAGAAAATCATCATTCTGCTAAAAACCAAAAGCAATAAGTAAACTTGAATTTTTTACCGGTAGATCCAAAAGAAAGAAAATTCATTTGGAAATATCATCCGAATGATCGTGATGAGATTAGGAAAACATATATTCAAACAGGTCCACATCAACCTCGAGTTCGTGAGTTTCCTCAAAGATATATTTCTAGATTAAAACACCATTTTAATCGTAAATGGTTTAAAATACATCATGATTGGTTGAAGTATAGTGAAATTGAAGATGCCACTTATTGTTTATGTTGTTATTTATTTCAAAATGAAAACATTTATCAAGGTGGAGGTAAAACACTTTCAAGTATAGGATTCAGAAGTTGACACAAAAAAAAAGATTAGATAAGCACGTTGGAGGGCCGAATAGTGATCACAATCAGGCAAAGAAAAAATGTGAAGATCTAATACAAAAAGAACAATCAATTCAAACCGCATTTGTGAAGCCATCCAATCAAACCAAGCTTGAATAGAGAATTCATTTACAAGCTTCTGTTAATGTGGTGAGACTCCTTTTGAATCAAGGATTGACATTCCATTTACATCGTGAAGATCAATAATCATTGAATAAGGGTAACTTTCTTGAAATTCTTTCATGGTATGCAAGTCGGTGTGATAGAACTAGAGATCTTGTGTTTAAATCTAAAAAATAATCAACTGACTTCTCATAAAATTCAAAAGGATACTGTCACTGCATGTAAACTTGAAATATTTAAAGCTATTATGGAGGATCTAAATATTGATTATTTCTCATTGCTAGTAGATAAATCTTGAGATGTGTCACGTAAGGAGAAATGAAAATTATTGTGCTATATATTGATGGTGGGGTATCTATTGTAGAACGATTTATAGGGATTGTCCATGTTCATGATACTAGTGATGTATGTTTAAAAGAAGCAGTTGTTAACTATCTTACTCAACATTCTTTGAGTTTATCTTGTATACTAGGGAAATGTTATGATGGAGCAAGCAATATGCAAGGGCATCTAAGTGGCCTTAAAGTTTTGATTCAACAAGAAAGTAGATCAGCTCATGCAATTCATTATTTTGCTCATCAACTTCAGTTAACTCTTGTTGGTGTATCTAAAAAATGTCTTCAAGTTGGAGAACTTGTATTGTTGATTTCCAATGTATTAAATGTAGTAGGAGTTTCTTTTAAGCGAATGGATGAACTTCGACAAGCTCAAGCCTAAAAAGTTCAAGAGGCGCTAAATATGAGCGAGGTTGAAACTGGTAAAGGCTTGAATTAAGAACTTGGTCTTGCTAGATCTTTTAATACTCGTTGGGGTTCATACTATAAATCATTTAAGAAATTTATTAGTATGTTTTGTTCTATTATTGATGTCTTTAATAGTATTGTTGTTGATTCTGAATCTATCGAAGAAAAATCTAGGGCAATATGATATCTCAAACTTGTCAAATGTTTGAGGTTGCTTTCATAATTTACTTAATGAGAGGTATTTTAGCAATCATAAATGAGCTTAATGAATCCTTACAGAAGAAAGAACAAGATATTGCAAATGCTATTCTACTTGTAAAAGTGGTGAAGAAATGATTGCAAGATTTATAGGATAAATGATGGGATCCACTTATAAAAAATGTGTCTACTTTCTGTGTCAGGTATGATATTTTGATACCTAATTTTAATGAGTTCTATGTTAATTTTGGAAGATCTCGATGAAGAGTTGCTTATTATACAATCTCACATCACTATTACATGTAAGTATTTTATAAGATTATTGATTAGTAGCTTTAAGAACTCAATGATCGTTTTAATGAGGTGAGAACAAATTTGCTTATTGGGTTGCTTGCTTGAATCCTAATGAATCATTTTTTACTTTTGACATAAACAAAATAATGAGAATGACTGAATTATATCTTGATGATTTTGGTGAAAATATAATGGTTACTCTCAAGAATCAACTAGAGACTTATATTTTTGATGTTGGACTTGGTGACCTTTCCGGGGGAGATAGTTAAGACTAAAAAATACTTTAATTTTCCTCTTGTGTTTTATCTTGTAAAGTTTTCATTACTCATGCTGGTTGTCTCAGGTACAGTTGAAAGAGCCTTTTCGAAAATGAAGTTGATCAAGAGTGAATTGAGAAATTGAATGGTTGATGGTTTCATGTGTAGTTGTATGGTGCCTTATGTAGAATAAATAGTTAATACTGTTTCTGATGAAAGTATTATGAATAGGATTCAAGAAATGAAAACTCATAAAATAGTCTTATAATAATATGTTTTAGTTAATCAAACCTTGTTTTGTTTCATTTGTTGCATATTTATTTTTTATATATTGAGCCCACTTGGTGAAAAGTCTGGGTATGCCAATGGTCCCACTAGATTGTGTATGACATGCTAATAAAATTTGAGTGTTGGACCCCAGGACTTCAAGAGTATATTACATCTCCGAAACCCAACTATACTTTTGTTCACACTTAGTTTAGCATGTATTTCGGCAAACCCTTTATCGATGAAGTTATTACTTCTTTCTGTATAATATTCAAACTGTGTTTGGGCCAAATTAGTCCCAAGGTTTGGAGAGTTGTGGCATGCCTTTGTACCTTAGCATTGGGAATTGGTCAACATTTTACCTTGTCTACCTCCTACTACTTTACTCCCCTTGCATCATTTGAGGAGGAATGATGAAACTAGTTCAAATGGAAGGAGAGCTCTTTTCAAGAGTTCTGACGATGCCAATGATTGAGGCTAGACCGATCGATTCATCCCAAAACATAATATGGAGCGTGATTCTAGATAGTTGAGGAAGACATTCTGTAATAAAATAACATATTTGAGAATTATATATAAGATTACATGATGTGAGAATTATATATGTTGTCCCCTATAAGTATAAAGAACATGAGATTGTATGAATAGGGTGCAAACAGTCTCAATGATATTTGTTTTTTTCTTAGCTACCCTATTTTGTTAAGATGTGTAATGACAAGATGTTTGTTAGATTATCTGATCAGAGTTCATAAAGAGATGAAATAGAGAAAATAAATAGTTTTGCACATCATCATTATCAAATGTATGAGAAGAAACCCTAAATTGTTTCTGAATTTCAACATGAAAAATTTGAGGATTGTCAAAATCATATAAAGAACAAATCACTCATGAGAATTATGACACCCCCCACACGTTCAAGCCTACTAATTAAGCAATGACAACATAATATGTGGTTCCAATCTGATCCTATACTATTTACAAAATCTTAATTATATTCATAATATCCTACTAAAAAGATCAGTCAAATTCATGTTGCACAGAGATAGATTAAAAATATTTAATTTATGAGTTCTAAATTCTAAAATGTGCATCTTATTAGGTTCTAAATATATTAATTATGCATATTAAATAATTTTTTTAAAAACATACATAGTTTTGCCCAAACTATTTAGTTCAACCAAATCGTAGCCAATACTTTAACCCCATCTCTTGTTATGAACATCCTAACTTTTAGGTATGGTTTATTTGGTTTATTATAAAATAATAAAGAAAATATATCCACAATTGTGTTTATATTAATTTAATAAAAATAGAATATAAATCTAAATAAGGTGCAAACAGTTTCAATGAGATGCTCATTCTCCTTCTCAACTATCAATAATTTATTTCTATCTTTTGTTTGATTTAATTTTTCTACCTTAACAAATCGCTTTATAGGTTCACTAGCAATTATAACACCCCAAAAATCCAAGCTAAGATGTTAGAACCATGCTTGACATATATGAAAAATCAAACATCATATTTTTGTGGTATGGGAAGAGATTTAGACATATATTAAGGCCATAAGTAACTCCTAGATCATGCAAGGTTAAACCTTCCTTACCGATTGATTTCTTGTGAAGAATCTCTCCATAGTCAACTTCAAATAAGCATAAATTCTAGATTCTGAAGTGTTTTTAAGCACAAGACCTACCAAATGATAGATATTTGAATTATATTTTTAGTGCAACTAGTTTTCCCTTAATCTGACATCTGAATAAAAATTTATGGCCATTTTAGTAAAGCACTGTCCAACAGTGATAACCTATAAGTGTAGGTACGATCATGGAGAGATTATATGAACTACCCTAGGTTTTGGCCTATGAAAATTCCCGGGCTTTGAGCTCATTGTCTTATTGACGACTTAACCATATGAGTCGTATGGTGTGGGTACGGGCTAGTTGACCCTAGTCATTAGGTATCTAGTAGGTGGTGGTTGAGTTTTCGATCTTGGTAATGACTTGGTGGTCTGAGTCGTTAGGGGTGGTGAAGGGTTGTTAGGATGATCCTTAATCAAATCAGTAACTTAGTGACTTGACTTGGCTCTGAGTATAAGTGTCTCACTAGGAGCCATGAGGACAGGTTACGAGTGGTAGGGTTGAGTCGTATGTTGTCCAGTACCTAATCCCTTAAGTTTTGTCTTGCATACGACTAGACTATATGAGTCGTATGGTCTAGTAACGAGTGGGGTCATGGAGTCATATGGTGGACAATTATGGGTATCCAATTCACTGTCTTGGTGATGACTTAAGGATATGAGTCGTATGTTATGGTCACGAGTCAAGAGGGTCGACTCGTAACCACCTGCGGTCTTTTACAGTTTTTAGCTGGGGATCTTTGGAAATTTGCCACTTAAAACCCTTAAGAACCCACATCCCTATAATATTTTTTGGTCATTGATTTCACACTTTAAAAGATTAAACATTCCCTTTACTCTCTCAAAATCCTCACTAGCAAAATTGGCTAGGGTTTCTCCAAAGTTTTAATTTATGGTCTTAAGGATCAATTCTCTCCATGAATCCTTGTAATTCAGGCATGTGCCTCTTCCCACATTGTTAGTGTACTAAAAACACATGTTTAAAGCATTGTTCATGAATCATTAATGGTGGTTTTGAAATCAAGGTCGAGGGTTTTGAATGTATATTATTGAATATTATTTTCTATGGTTTAAAATGTTATTATTTATGCTTTAATTATGGTTTTGCGCATGTGGGTACATGGAAATGACGGTTTAATAAGGGGTCATGGTTAAACCCCCACAATTTGATGAGTTTGACTTTGATAATGGCATGCCCTCAACCTGTTTTTGAAATTGACAATGAATATGATTTAGTCACATAGTTTAACTATTCTTGGAATTCTTGCATTGCATAAATGGTAAATGGAACATGAATTGATTTTGGTTAGTTTCATATGGTTTTAGAAAGACCTTGGTGGCCATGGTTTGATTATAAATGGTTTTGGTTAATTAAAAATGATAGAGTATAATTTGGTTTAATAGCTTATGTGGTATAAGGTAATAGACTTGCAAACTCTAATTTTGGTATGATTATACCAACAGTTAATGCTTAATTAAAAGACTTCTTGGTAAATTGTTAGGAATGTGTAAAGAATTTAATATGGGTTTAAAGGGGAATATGTAGCAAAGTCGTGAAAGGTGGAGGTCCTGGGAGACCGACACTGGAAACTCATATTTGCCGATGTGAGGGTGGTCTTGGTGACCATGTGCACAATGTCACACTTTATATCATTGGGATGTACTAGTCATCCCAGGCTTTCTCCGGTCATGCGACTAACATGCACTGGGTCCCTTTTAGCAGGGAAGGATAAAACCATATATCCCGTGGGTTCCTTTAGGACGGTAAAATCTACACACCCTAGGTTAAGGCTTTAAATGCATGCTAAACCTTGTTCCCTATCCTGACACAATATATATATACATATCTATGTGATTGCATATGGTTATTAATTTGGTTTTGAAATAATGGCATTATCTTATCTTTATCCCTAAGTTACATCCTAGCGTTCACTCCACTGATCATCTTCAGGCGTTGTATCCCCACGCGATGCAGGAACCGACCATACTACTATTCGTTTTTCTTAGTGACTTGGATTTGGCGACAGTTTTAAGTCAGATTAAAGTGGTGATCTTTCATACTCTGAAAGGCTCTATTTCATGCTATGGACTTCTTTTCATTATTATTCTTTCTTTGGTTTTGGTTTTGGTTTTGGCTATGGTCGTAGGCATGTCCTGACCGGGTATTTTTTGATTATTCTTAGAGTCTTTGTCGAACTACTATGGGCATGGGCGGTGTTGGTTTTAGTGTTAGCATTGGTATTGGGATTGGAAATGGATGCTTAATTGGTTGAGGTTTGCAACTTTGGTTTTAAGCTTACTATCATGTCTTTAATTTAACATTATCATATCTTGTTATATGTTCAAAATTCACCCGACATGGGGGTGCAGGGAGGGTAACAGTTGGGTATTGGGGGTGGTCTTCGGTCCTGATTGGACTTGAGATACCCGGCATGACAAGGCCCTAGTTTAGGTTGAGATATATTAGTATCAGAGCCCTAGGTTCATGGTAAATTAGGAGTCCACAAAGCTGTGTCGAGTAGAGTCTCTTTTAAGGGTGTATAGCACGCTACACTCATAATGGAGAGGCTATAAGGCATTTAGGAATTTTTCACTTTCTTGTGTTCTGTTTTCAAGTTGTAGAGTCTAAGCTCTTGAAATCTTCTGTCTAAGCTCTTGAAATCTTCTCTAATACTCATTTGTTCGCTTTTCAGATCATTCTTCCCAGACGATCGAAAGTCTAATAAAACTCCTCTGTCCCACCCAAGGATAATGTTGATGGGACACAAGCTACTTATTGGGTCCAGACTTGGTATAGGGTTCTAGTACCTGATAGTCCTCCTGGAGTTCCACCGATCCCATCCATCCTTTCTCGAGTTCCCCAGATTGATGTGGCGAATGATGAGTTTTATTAGTCTATTCATATGGTTGCACAATTGGTAGCTTCTCAGGCTGAACGTAGTGCTATTGTTACTCCATCTTCTAGGGCCACAAGGGTTGGCCAATTTATGAGGTTGAATCCTCCAACCTTTACTAGTGTTAAGGTTGAGGAGGATCCTCAAGGTTTAATTGATAAGATGGAAAAGATTTTCTGCATTATGCATACTACTAACGTGGAAGGTGTGGAAGTTGTTGCCTACCAATTGAAGGATGTAGCCTACTAATGGTATGGGGAATAGGAAAAGTCTAGGGGTGACGATATTGAGTCAACCCTGTGGGATGATTTCTCTAGTTCTTTTCTGGACCGCTTCTTTTCTAAAGAGCTGTGGGAAGCAAAAGTGGAAGAGTTTGTCAACTTAAATCAAGGAAAGATGTCAGTCAAGGAGTATGTCTTGAAATTTTAGTAGTTGTCTCGGTATGCTCTGAAATTGGTTTCTAGCATGAGGACACCAACTTTATTCGGCTAGTTGGTAAGCTGAACCATAACTTGAAGCTAAATACAATGGGTTAACTTGGTGGAAAGTACCCCAAAAAGGGAGACATAGACAATATAATTTGAAAATAAGCAAGTCAATGGAAATAGTCTAAGTAGTCACCATAACATAGAAAACTATTCCATGACTTAGTAGAGCCAGTACAAAAGATACTACAAATACAACTCAAGTTGTAAAATAGTCAATGCAATTTGTCTCAGAGCAAAAGACTATACATAAATAAGATAGAAGAAAATGGGAAACTCCGACTCCAAGAGCTTACCCTATCTCCATTATCCAACATACCACGATCGACAAATTAGTGACAACAACTTGTTCTCAGATCTGCACCAAAAAGGTTCAAAAGTGTAGTATGAGTACCAAAACCATGGGTACTCAGTAGGCGTCATCGACTGACTAAGCTAAATCATGATATAAATATGATAAAATGAAAGAAAACATAACTAAGTCAAGGTAGAGGCAAACCTAAATCTACTCCAACATCGCTCTACATAAATAATAAATAACCGGAGTTATAACATAATATAAAGGATCAAACACATGTAATTATAACTACAAAATTGTCCCCCATAAGTCAATAAGTATGGAAAAGTAAATAACCCAGCGCCGACCCTCATAAGCCTAGAGGGTACAATCAAGTAAAGCATAAATCAGACCGCCGTCATTTGTCCATCTTCCATGATACAACTAGAATCCATCTCTGTCATACAACACTATTTCCTATTTTCGGACTTTAATCAATACCCATTTATCAATAGCATACTCCATTGCTGGACTTGAACCTGTATCATATAATAATTTCGTAAGTAATAACCGGACTCAAATCCTTAAATATATCATCAATATTGTCAATGTATTATCACCAATATCATGATCAATATCAAAGCAATTCTCGGACTTGAACCGATTGTTATATAATCAATACCATAATAATCTTTCAGACTTAAATCGGGTATATATGTCATCTATATCATCATCAATATTCAGACTTAAACTAGTAAGTATATTGATATACCATAAATATTACCCTCAATACCAATAACATAATCAATAGCATAACCAAAAAACATCAATTCTCAATATCAACCCATCACAATTATCAAATGCCAAATCTCCTTAACATTACCTTAGTAAGATTTTCTAAGTACATAACAAGCATATAAAAGGTTATAAGGATTAATACAAATCTTTGCCTAAGGTGGGTTAAAGGCCCACTTCTATTTTCTCAAAGTACAAATTAAAGAAAATTCTTTCCCGGACTAGGCCAAGGTATCAAAATTCACTTTAGATGTTAACTAAGCCACAATCAACCCTATGATAGAAATGTTACCTAGAGCATGAGCAACTAAGTCATTTATGTGTAAATTATGATTTTCAAAATAGCCTAAACAATCCAACTATCTCAAGTATTGCCATTCACATCACCAACACCTAAAACCCATCCCAAATCTAACATGATATCAGAAACATACTATGAACTAGCTCATTCTATAAGAAAGGTAAAGCCTAGTCTACCCGGACGTCGAAGAAAGCTCGAAAATCTGCTAAATCACTAATTTTCTCTTTTAAGAAGCTTCTGTAAGGTGCCATGATATCAAAACTACAATATTCTCGTCAACACAAGAAAAATGATATCCATATTTCATATTGTGATTTGGTCCAAAATTACTAAAAAATCCCATGTGGGTCCCATTTTGGAAATTGCATTTCTGAAGCAAACCCAATATTTCCTTATGCTCAAGGAGTAATTACCTTAAAAATCATGTGTAATTCGAGCTACATTGGTGCTAAAATCAAGTAACCAAGTTTTAGAGATTTTAGAGAAGAAAAGGGGAAATCAACCATGAACATGAAGAATTCTTACCACAAATCCAACTGAAAATCGTGTAATAATCATTACCCAAGCTTCCCAAATCACCCACGAGCTCTAATCCTAATCTTTCTCAATATTTAGGGTTTAACTCTCTTAGAAATAGATGAAGAAGAGTGGAAATTAGGCCAAAAGGGGAATATTTATTTCCTTCCCAAGTGTTCAGGAGTCGTCATCGTGACACTAGTATTGTAGTTGCGATACCTACCCACTGATTGTCTTATCGCGTTCGCGATGACCAGCAATCGCATTCGCAACTCTGGTGCTATTGTTGAGGGAGTCACATTCATGACATAATGAACTACAATCATGGTATATGGTAACTTGCCAAGGGTATCGTCATGGCGACCCATGGCTCGCTGTCGGCGAGTGTACCAACACAGTTGAGACTTTCCAAGTCTCCGCCTACCCCTCAAGATCCATTCAAAATCCCGTATAAGCAAATGGCCTATGCTACCCTATAAAATTTGACATTCTAGACTCAATGGTGCAGTCAAAATTTCCATTTGAGGTTGTCTCAATGTAAAGTGGGTCCCATACTCATTTTTTATTTTCTTAACTTTTTGACCAATAGGTCGAAATAAGTCCAGGTGACTCGAAACCAAAACCAAGAGTCAACCTAGCCTAAAATCGACATTTCAAAGCTGTTGGAATAGTCAAAATTGGCAAACAATGTTGTTTTACTAATTTTTTGCCCAATAGCCAATTTGAACCAATGAAAACTTCAAAACTGGAAATTGGCTCTAAAAACCAAACGAACTGCCCGGTAACAAAACTGTTAGTCCCTACAAGTTATAAATAACTTAGGGTAGGTATAGAAAATCTCTAATGGCGTAAATATGTGGAAATACAAAAATGACCTGTAGGGTTATTATAATATCCACTACTAAAAGGACTTACACCTGTAAAATTCAAGGATTAGGATGCACCTGAAGCCTCAAACAGGTGAGGATACTGGGTATGCATCTTGCTCTCAATCTCCTATACCGTATGGTGCCTCCACTAAACTTTAACTAAAGGAATATCCCTAGTGCACAACTTCCTGACATTACTAGCTAAAATGAGCACATGCTCTTCCACGAAGGTCAACCACTCATCCAACTAGACTGAGTCCTATCTAAGCACATGAGGTGGATCAGGGATGTATTGTCACAACATATAAACATGGAAAACCAGATGGACAACAAAACAATCTAGAGGTAAGTCTAATTAATAAGACACCTCATCAACTGTGTGAAGAATATCGAAAGGTCCAATATATCTAGGGTTGAGCTTGGCTTTTCCCCCAAACCACATCACACCCTTTATGGTGATACACAGATGAATACCCGATCACCAACTAAAAATTTCAAGGTACAAAGTCTATGGTCTGTATAAGCCTTCTGCCTACTCTGAGTTGCTCTCAATCTATTCCGAATCACCCTGACTCTACCAACGACTCCTGAAGCAAGTCAGTAACGCAGGTTCTAACCTCTGAAGTTTCAAACCATCCAATTGGGGGAAGATATTTCCTACCATACAAAGCCTCAAAAGGCACTATCTCAATACTGGAATGATAACTATTATTATATTCAAACTCTGCCAAGGCTAAGTGTTCCTCCCACTGACCTCCAAAATCCATAACACATGCTCGAAGTATATCCTTAAGAACCTGAATAGTCCACTTTGACAACCCGTCGACCTAGGGATGGAAGGCTGTACCAAGATCTACGTGAGCACCCACTCCTCTTGAAAATATCTCCAAAAGTTAGAAGTGAACACGAAACTCATATTTGAAATGATAGATATAGGAACACCATTCAAATAGACGATCTCACGCACATAAAGATGGGCTAACCTCTCGACACTAATGGATATCTGAAGAGAAAAGAAATATGCCAACTTGGTCAATCTATCCACAGTGACCCAAATACCATCAAAATCATGGGAAGTATAAGGTAAGACACTATTGAAGTCCATAGTAATCTATTCCTAATTCTACTTGGGAATGTGGAATCTATGAATCAATCCATCAGGTGCTAATGCTCAACTATTACTTGCTGGCAACATAGGCAATGAGCTACAAATTCTGCCACGTCTCTCTTCATGCACTCCACTAATAATGATGTCTCAAATCTCTATATATCTTGGCTGTGCCTAGATGAATAAAATATCTTGAGCTATAAGCCTCACACTAAATCAACTAAATTAAATCATCAATCCTCGAAATACAAATATTTCTATCAAATCTCAAGACACCCTCAAAATCTATGACAGCCCTCTTGGAATCACTACTCAACACCTGGTCATGTAGGATGCAAAGTCTAATATCCTCAAACTGATAATCTCAAGTCTGCTTAAATAGTGAAGACCTATCCTCAATGCTAGAAAGAATCCTCCTAGGGTTTGAATTATCAAGTCTAACAATCAAGTTGTCTAAGGACTAAATATCCCATGCCAACGGTCTTTGAGAAACTGAAATACAAGCCAAGCTATCCATACTCACTGCCTTTTGGCTCAAGGCGTCTTCTTCCATATTTGCTTTGCTTGGATGATACAAGATGGAGATATGATAATCCTTAAGGAACTCCATTCATCTATGCTGTTTAGCATTAAGCTCTCTTTGGGTCATAAGATAACAAAGACTAAGATGATATGTGAAAATCTCACAATGCACACCATAAATATAATGCCTCCAAATTTTAATCGCAAAAACTACCACCACTAACTGTAAATCATGAGTGAGGTATTTACGCTCGTGCACCTTAAGTTTCCTTACAGCTTCAGCAATAACACGACCTTGCTACATTAATACATAACCCAAACTAAAACCAAAAGCATCATAATGCATGGTGAATCCGTCACTCTCAACAGGAAATCTGAAATATGAGCTGAAGTGAGAAACTTCTTGAGCTTGACAAAGTTCAACTCATACTCCTCGGACCATCATAAAGAAACCTCTTTTCGAGTCAATCTCATCTTTGGTGCTAAAATAGTAGCAAAACCCTCAATGAATCATCTATGATAACCGACCAAACTGATAAAGCTATTAACCTCAGTCGGAGATGTAGGTCTAGTCTAATCAAGAAGCCTCAATCTTCGTTGGGTCTACCATAATCCCATCCTTAGACACCATATTTCCAAGGAATGTCACCGACTCAAGACAAAACTCACACTTGGAGAACTTGGCAAAAAGTACATGATCTCACAAAGTCTGGAGTAGTATCCTCAAATATTGCACATGCTCTTCTCTGATTTTTGAATATACAAGGATGTCATCGATGAACATGATCATGAAGAAATCTAAATAAGTTCTGAACACTCAGTTCATCAAATCCATAAATACGACTGAGGCGTTAGTCAACCCAAAGTACATTACGAAGAACTCATAATGACCATAACGGGTCCTAAAAGTTATCTTCAAGATATCCTCAGCTGATGGTAAACAGACCTCAAATCAATCTTAGAATACATTATTGCACCCTGAAGCTGGTAAAGAAAATCATCAATGTGAGGCATAGGATAAAAGGTTCTTCATCGTCACCTTATTAAGCTTCCTATAATAAATACACATCCGCATAGAGCCATTTTTCTTCTTCACAAACAACATAGGATCTCCCCAAGAAGACACACTCGATCTGATAAAACCCTTACCAAGAAGATCCTGAAGTTGAGAATTCAGCTCCTTAAGCTCGACAAGAGCTATGAAGTAAGGTTCCATAGAAATAGATCGGGACTCATAATGTATCACCATGACTCATAATGTCTTAAGTATACTCAAGACAAAAACTTTGGTACCTATACTGGTCACCCTACAATTAGGGTACTATGACTCGTATAGAGTCTTCACGACTCATTAGGTAAGTCGTAGCTTGGGCAGTAAGCTCAAATCTCAAAATTTTCAAAAGCCAAAATTCTGGGGTGTTACGTAAAGCCACTAAGGAAATAGCCATCCCATATAGACCTCAAACACCGACAAACGTGGTTTTTAGTATTCATCCCCCCGGTACTTACACCTTCATGGTGAGATACACAACCATCTTTAAGTCCAAATAAAATCACATTGCACATAATTTCAACCATTAATCCAGGATCATTCATTAAGGCATTTATCACTTGGTATTGTCATACCAATATGTTTGAAAGCTAAATTAATTGTGCCAAACCAATTCACACAACCACATTGAATTCCAAGTTCCATTTAAAATCCAACCCATGGCCACCAAGGCCATCCAAATCCATTTTTATATCCATTTATCCATTAATGCAAATGCATTGGGTTCAAAAGCAAGTTAAACCTTGCAATTATCCATATTGAAAACAAAGATTATAAAGTTGGTTGAGGTTAATGCCAGTTCTAAGATAAAATTCATCCAATTTGGGGAAACCCATGTCCTCTATTCCAATCATTTAAATAATGCACTAATTCAGTCCCAAAAATATTAATTTAAAGCATGAATAATTAATTTAAAATGTTGGACAAGTAATCCAATCCGTTACAACAAAAACCCCTCAACCTAATTTCAAAACCCACAACTTAAATCATATGAAAATCCATTCAATTAATGCCACAATGTAAAATTCAAGTTTAGGAAAGAGAAACATGCTTGGAATACACAAGAAATTGAAGTTAATTCAAAGTTTGGAGTTTGGATTATGAATGCATTGTAAAACCCTTGAATGTTTTTGGGTTTTGAGTTTAAGATATAAAGAGAATAATTTGATCATTTAAAACTAAAGGGAATGAGATTTTCTATGTTATTAAGTCGTATAAGGGTTTAAAATACCAAAAGCCCCCCACCCTAAGTGAAAAAAATAAAAAATTGGATAAAGTTAAATCACTGGCATGGCACGCCAATATCATAGAGGTTAACCTCCATGACATGGCCTTATCGCGGAGGCTTACTGCCGTATGGTACCAAAATGACCTTGAACCATTTCCAAAATATTCAAAATTTCCCAAAATTTCCTTTTAACATTCCTAAATATAATTCAAGTCAAAGATTGACATTACACATGCGGGAGGGTTAAAAATAAAATGATCAAAATTTTTTAAGGTCTTACATTATTTCCCCCTTAGGATCATTCGTCCCTGAATGATACGTTAGGACACTTTTAGCTGAGGATAACAAGAATACACTAGAATCAAATGACAAACTCGGGAAGTGACGAGGAAAATGAAACTCATACTTTAGCAGTTTCATCCAACCTAGGGAACAAGAACGGATACATGGCCTTCATATCTTCCTTAGCTTCTCATGTAGCTTCTTCCACCTTTTGATATCTCCAAAGGACTTTCACCGAAGCTATATCATTTATCCTCAATCTATGAACTTGTCTATCCAATATCTCAATCGGAACCTCCTCATAAGATAAGGAATCCATGAAACCAACATCCTCAACATGCACTATCAAGGAAGGATCACCCAAACACTTTTTCAGCATAGACACATAGAAGACAGGATGAATAGAGCCCAAACTCATAGGTAAATCCAACTCATAATCAATATTCCAAATTCTTCTCAAAATCTGATACAGACCAACATAGCAGGCATTGAGCTTACCCTTCTTCCCAAACCTCATGACTTCTTTCATAGAAGAGACCTTCAAGAATAACCAATCATTTATTTCAAACTCCAAATCCCGTCACCTAAAATCCGCATAAGACTTTTGGAGGTTATGAGCAATCTTAAGTGTTTCTCGAACTGCTTTTACCTTTTCTATGGCTTGGTAAACCAAGTAAGGACAAAATAACCTAGTCTCACCTACCTCAAACCACCCAATAGGAGACCTACACTCCTACCATAGAGAGCCTAAAAAATAGCAATATGAATGCTAGAATAATAATTGTTATTGTGTGCGAACTCAATAAGAGGCATATGGTCAACCTAACTCTCTTTAAACTCAATCACACAGGACCTTAGCATATCCTTCAAAGTCTGAATAGTACGCTCTGCTTGACCATCCATTTGAGGGTGGAAAGCGGCGCTAAGGTTCACCTGTGTACCCACTTCTTTCTAAAATAAACACCAGAATTAAGAAGAAAACTGTGTACCTCAGTCTGAAATAATGGACACTGGTGCACCATGCAGTTTCACAATCTCCTAAATGAAAAACTTAGCATAATCCTCTCCTGAGTAGTTAGTACTCATAAGCAAGAAGTGAGTAGACTTAGTTATCCTATCTACAACGACCCTAATTGAATCATACTGATAGTGAGACCGCGAAAGACCCATAATGAAATCCATATTAATCATCTCCTACTTCTACATGGGCAACTCTATCTCTTGAGATATGTCACCAGGCCTCAAATGCTCAACTTTGACTTGCTGGTGAACCATACACTAAGCCACAAAGTTTGCTACATCCCTTATCATATTGTTCCACTAGTAGATTTCCTTTAAGTTAAGGTACATCTTAGTCGAACATGGATGAACTATATATCTAGAGTCATGAGTGTCAGTCAAAAAATCCTTTCCCACAACCTATCAACATCAGGCACACACAACCTACATTGATACCTCAAGTTGCCATCTCCCTTAATCTCGAAAGCCATAACCTTTTATTGATCCATATCATCCATAATCTGCATAAATTGGGGTCAAAGCCTGCTTATTATTCATCACATCACCAAGAGATGATTTAATCACTTTCAAAATAATTACTCCTCCATCCTCAGAGTCCAAAAAACAAATTTTCAAGCTAACCAACTTGTGAATGTCCTTTACTAATCCTTTTTTATCCTCATCAACATGGGATAAGCTCCGTATAGACAACCTTCTAAGAGCATCAACAACAATATTAGCTTTACCTGGATGATAGTGAAGACTCATGTGATAATCCTTAAGCAATTTGAACCACTTCCTCTGCTTGTAATTCAATTCCTTCTGCGTGAACACATACTGTAAACTCTTATTATATTAGTAGATGTCTACATGTACTCTATACAAATAATGGTGCTAAATATTTAAGGCAAAGACCACATTTTCTAACTCTAGATCATGAGTCAGATAGTTCCTCTTATGAACCTTAAGCTATCTGGAGGTGCAAGCCATAATCTTACCATGATGCATCAAGACACAGCCTAGTCCCACATGGGATGCATCACAAAATACAACAAAACCATCAGTACCCTCGGGCAGGGTTAAAACTGGTGCAGAAGTAAATTATCCTTCAACTTATCAAAACTACCCTCACAAAAATTGAACCATAAAAACACAATCTTTTTCTGAGTCAACTTCATCAATGAAGTAACAATATATGAGAAACTCTCCACAAATACCCAGCCAAGCCTAAGAAACACCTAATGTCAGTTGGAGTCGTGGGTCTAGGCCACTGCATAACTTCCTTAAGTCTTTATGGATCCACCTTGATCCCCTCACTAGAAACAACATGCCTAAGAAAAGTCAGAACATTTGGCTAAAACTCATACATAGAAAATTTTGCATACAACTTCTGGTCTTTAAGTATCTGCAATACAATTCAGAGGTGATTGGATCCTCCTCACTCTTAGAGTACACTAAGATGTCATAAATGTAAACTATCATAAACAAGTCCAAAAACTCAGTTCATAAGATCCATGAAAGTAGTCGGAGCATTAGTCAACCTAAATGACATAACTAAAAACTCATAGTGACTATACTAGGTTTTGAATGTAGTCTTAGAAATAACAACATCCCTAATTTTCAACTGATGATAGCCCGAATGGAGATCAACCTTAGAGAAACACCTAGCACCCTGAAGATGCTAAAAAAGATCATCAATTATAGGTAGAAGATACTAATATTTCACTGTTACCTTATTTAATCGATGATAGTCTATACACATCCGAAGGACCCATCTGTCTTTCACATGAAAAACATAGTAGAACCCCATAGAGAGACACTAGGATGAATGAAACCCTTATAAAAAATATACTTCAATTGCTCCTTGAGTTCCTTTGGTTTAGTCGGAGCCATCCTATAAGGAAGAATGAAAATAGGATGAGTATCTGACAGAAGATCAATCCTAAAATCTAATTCCCTATCGGGAGAAATTCCAGGAAGCTCATAAGGAAAGACTTTAGGAAATTCATTAACCACAAGTACATATTTCAAAGAGGTACTTTCAGAGTCAGAATCCTTAACCCGACTAGATTACACTGACACCCTTTTGAAATTAATTTTTGAGATCTAAGATAAGAAATAATCTTTTCTTTGGACACTAAGGAACTCTCCTCCCATTCAATCACAGGTTCATTAGGAAAGTGAAAATTGACCTTTCGGGTCCTAAAATCCAAAGAAGTATACCATAAATGAAGCCAGTCCATCCCAAAGATAACATTAAAATCTACCATATCAAGCTCTATCAAATTCACTAGTATCTCTCTTTGAAAGATGGGCACCATACAACCCTTATAGATTTTTCTAGTAACTATAGAATAAACCACCGATATAGCCACAGAAAAGGGTTTAGAAAGTGCACGGTCACATAAGAAAGGGTAAAAAACCCAGATCAAGCAAACAATAAACATCACAGGAAAAGAGCTATAACATACCAATAACAACATCTAGGGATGCCTCAAATTCCTTACAAGTAGCAAGAGCATAGAGATGATTCCAACTAGTGTCGGGACCAAAAGTAGTGCCTATTGGAGTAGAAGCTGAAGAAGTAGCAACGAAAACTTTATTAGCCCCAGTGGCAACCCTAGCTGAAGGAAAATCTCGCTATATATGACTAAGTTGACCATAATTATAGCATTGATTCCTCCCCTCCTCATAATATCCTTGGTAAAGCTACCCACAAAAATGACAAAGAGGATATGGTAGGGCTGACTGAGCTCCACTAGCCTGAGACTGGGCAACCTATGCCTTGGGACCATTGCTAGTTTGAAAATTATGATCACGCGAAGGCTTAGGATTGGGAGCATAACTATTGATTATGAATTTCCCCAATTCTTCTTCTTAGCCCACTGTCTACTATCTCTTCTACTTCTTGGAACCTTGCTCTGAATACCTGAACTTCTTATTCAACCTCTTTCCCATCTCTAATTGCTTTTTGTTTTCATCCTCTACCTACTGCATATAAACCACTAGCCTGGAGATGTCTATATCATTATTCAAAATTATAGCCTTACATTCTAGCATCAAATCACGAGACAAATCAAAAGAAAACTTTCTTATTTGGGACCTCATGTTAGCCACTAACTCTGGAGCATAATGGGAAAGATACTAAAATTTTAGATCATACTCCTTCTCACTCATCTTCCCTTACATCAAGTACACAAACTCTTCAGCCTTAGCTTCCCTCAATATCATGACTCAAACCAGGGCCTGGCCGTGATGGGTATCTCAAGTCCCACGTGGATCGAAGATCACCCCTATTATCTAGCCTAGCCAGCATAAAAATTCTTGTGTTGGATGAATTTCAAACATATGACAAGATAACATATAATAAATCTAATAACAATTCATTATGTGTTTATAGCATCCATCGATAATCGAAAAACCATCCATCATCGAAAAAACTAACCAAACCATAGAAGTCCATAATAGTCCAACAAAGCCTTTACCAAACCAAAAGTCAATAAAATATCGGGACATGCCCCAATAATAGCCAAAACCAATATGCAAAAGATAGTTAAAATGTAAAAAGGAAATCACAATATGAACTGGGGTCTTCCAAAGGATGGAAGGTCACCACTTTAATCTGACTCTCTAGCTGATCCTAAATCTAGATCACTAAGTAGGAGAGATGGAAGTATAGCCAGTTCTTACATCACGCGGGGATATAACAATTGAAGATGGTTAACGTTTGGAGCGCTAACATATAACTAAAAGGATAAAGGAACAAACTAATGCCATGATAATAGTTCAAAACCAATGCAACATCCAATGCATAACATCATATGAAATACATATACATATATAATACCACATATTGGGGTAGGGAACAGGGCTTAGCATGTACTTCAAGAACCTTAACCTGGGTTGTGTCGCATAACTATCATATAACAAGGCACCTATGGGCTATTTGGGCCTAACTCTCCCCAAACTAGAAAGGTCCCAATGCATGTAGCCACATGAACCAGAGAATATCTATATCCGTATATGCCTTTATGAGGGACTCGAACCTCCCGGCACCAATGTATACAATATGGGTGAATTGAACCTCCCATTCATATATTTATTTGGGGGACTCGAACCTCATGGTCATATAGACACCCACACCAAATAGTGTGATTTCCTGTGTTAGTCCTTCGGACTTCAATTTTCTGGCCCGACTACACATCCCACTTTAAAGCCTAATTAAAATATTCATTACACATACACAACCATTAATCTAATTACTTACCAAAGGCATTCTATTGGTATTGTCATACCAATCCCACTTGTAAGCGTACGGCATGTCATAACCATTATTACTCAACTTAGGACCCAAACCTAATGTCTACACAAAAACTTAATTCAATTCAAATTTTAGGGACTCAAACCCTTTTTAGTATTTCAAATCAATTTATGTCTAACAAGGCATTAATAAAATCATTTACCAATCATTAACATCCTTAGGCCAATGCTTTAGTTCAAAACACAATTCAACATGTGACAAGATCATTGTCATTGACAATTTTACAAATAGGTTGAGGGCATACCATTATAAAAACCAAAAACCATAAAATTTAGGGTTAAAAATGACCCCTTGTTCATTTCATCTGTTTATTTCTAGTTTTTTTTTACTATTTCTAAGGTACACGTCACTGTATGCCTAATACTTGGAGTTAGGGCAGTCCCTTAATTTCATTTGATCGTGATCTTGAACAGACCTTATGATAGAATCATAATATGGAGAGAGTAGAAGAGAATGATCACAAAGCCCGCATGAAGGGGTTCATGATGACCCAGCATCATTAAATCAACCACCTCAATATGTTGTTCAAAAAATGCTAAGCAAACCACTGTTCGGTTGATGGATGAAGAAAATACTAGGTTAGCACTTGCATAATATGCTGAAGAAAGGTGTAGACAGAAGAAGGAAGATCATTAAGCAACACTCTCCAGAGATCGAATAAGAAAATATAGAGTTCAACCACCAGTTCATCAGTATTTGCCAGTTTACGATGATCCAGAAGAAATTTTATGACAAAATCTGAACTAGGGCCTTGTCATAATGGGCATCCCAAGTCCAACCAGGATCGAGGACCACCCTCTTTACCCTACCCAACCTCCAAATATGCATACCCTGAGTCGGATAAATTCTGAACTTGTAACAAGATAGTGTTTATTATGATTCTAGACTCTGGGATAGGTCTATAACCGTGTCCAACCCAAACAAGTCCAACTATCCATTACCAACCAACAACCATAACAAAACCAATATAAAGACCAAGTACCTGTCCATAACATAACATAATAGGATTGAACAATCATAAATTTAGTCAAATGGGATCAGCCTTAATGCCAATACCAGTACTAAGGCTGAAACCAACACCAACACCGCCCATTTAAACCCATAGTAGTCATACAAAACGTCTAACTAAGAGAAAAATAATAATTGGTTGGGACATGCCCGTAATCATAGACAAAACCAATATCCATACAATGACCAAAGTATGTAAAGAAATCCATGACATAAAATAGAGCCTTCTAGAATATGGAAGCTCACCACTTCAATCCAATAGCTTATCTTGAATCTGATCACTAAGTAGGAGGAGTAGAGCAACCAGTTCCTAATTACATAGGGATACAGTCTCCCAAAGATGGATTAATGGGTGAACTATAGCATGAACTTAGGATAAAGATAAAATAATACGATCCCGTAAAAAAAGTAAACTGACCATATATATACAAACCATATATATATATAACTATGCTGGGAAATGAAGCTGGGTTCATCATGCCTTTAAAACCATTAACCTGGGTATGTGTATCTTAACCATCCTATAACCACCCATGGGCTATATGGGTCAAGTATAACCCCCTAAACGGGCCCCAATGCATGTAGCCGAATGAACCAAAGTTACTATAAGAGCAGGGGATTCCCAAGTACCCTTCGATGTCCATGATACATATGTACAGTGTACTTAGAGGATTCCCATGTACCTTATCGTATTATATATGGTCACTATGACCAACCCTCATGTCGAAAATCATGAGTTTCCAGTGTCCTTCCTTTAGACTTACACCTTCATGGTTAACTATCACACCTTGCCATTATTGCCCAATTAAAACCATTACCATCGAACCAAACTATTATTCATTATTATTAACCAAGGCTATAAGTAGTGGTATTGTCATACCGACTATAGTTTGCAATCAATGTCCTTAGATAACCTTTTTATGTAAAGATATTCTAATATACCCATAGATTACATTATAAAGTTAACTTGGGGGAATCCCATATACCCCACAAGTGTTCCATTATTATGGTTGCTTAAGGGAATCCCATGTACCCACAAGTTGTTCACTAACATGTTTACTTGGGGGATTCCCTTGTACCCCACAAGAAAGGTTAATTAACCATAACCATGGCCACCAAACCTTACCATTTAACCATTCTAAATCATTTAAACCATTTAGGGTTCCATTACCAAACCATACCATGTGATAGTTCTATTAAAAGTCCAATAATATAGTAAAAGCACTATCATAGGCATTTTCTCAAATATGTTGGGGGCATAGTGTTTCCAAAACCAATTCTACTTACCAATTTACCATTCCAAGGAAACCAATTGTCCAAACCACCATTAAATCTTGTAAAAACATAATTAAAATATGGGAAAAACAATAACCAATAATTTAATACCAAAAAACCAACATATGTTTGAAAAGCCAAAACCATACAATAATTATGCCATGAAAACATTGTATAAAACTTGCCTTTAGTTGGAACTAACACTGAGGGAGGAGTATATTCCTTAGATTAGGAAGATGATGGAGAGAAATCACTCGTACACACCCCAAATTGATCCTTTAGATAAAACCTTAGCCTTTCTTTACCCAAGAGCCTTAAAGAGAATTGGAGTCTTAAGTGCTTAAGATTAGAATAATAGGGTAAATGATGTCCCAATAGTGATATAAGTCATGGGGCCTTAAGAGGTTAAGTGGGGAAATGCCCAGATTGCCCTAAACTTAAACTGCTTAAAATTCTCGTCAGATAGTACGACTCCCCTATACCAGTCGTACCCTTCCATATTAGTGGTACCCAGCACTAATACACTAGGCTTCCCCCTTTAACCCAACACTGTCAAACATATGACTTACCCAAAGTAAGTCGTACCCAACCATACGATTAGTACTCCTAAATTGTATCCCTGGCAGAATAGAACCAGAGGAAGTTTGAACACTATTTACCATACGAGTCAATGATATGACTCATACCCTAATTTATGGCTCATGGTGAACCACTCGTACTCATATCCAAGTTAAGTTACTAAATCTCAGATTAAGTGAATGAGAAACCAAACCATATGAACCATCACCAACTATACGACTCGTACCTACCCAAGTCGTATCGATTCCAGAAACAACGGACATTGGTTAGCATACACCAAGATCATACTAACTGTACCTATCATATACTGGTACCCACAAGTCATATGATGTCCACAATAAAAAAATCCTAGAAATTTTCAAAGGGTCTAAACCCAAGGTATTTCAGTATCCCCCAAAAGGATTATTCATCTCCAAATGATGGACAAGGTAGGTCAAACATAAGCACGATTCATTCATATTATTAAAAAATAATCCAAGCTTTAACAAAATTAGAAAGCAAAGATGTGATCAAAAACATATACCTTCTGCATGAATATTTAGAGCAAAAAATAAATATAGATATTTCGACAGCTGTCCGCTTCAGTTTCCCATATTTACTCATCCACCTTATGGTTCCACCATATAACCTTAACCGAGGCCACATCCTTGGTCCATAACTGACAAACCTTCCAATCCAATATCTCAACTAAGAATAATTCATAAGATAGAGAATCTGAGATACCCAATTCTTCTAAAGAGACCACCGAAGAAGGATAACCAAGACACTTTCACAACATAAAGAAATGAAATACTGGATGAATAGAGATTAAACTAGAAGACAACTCTATTTTGTACACCACGTTACCAACCCTTAGCAAAACCACATTAGGGCTGACATATCGGGGACTGAGATTTCTTATTTTAACAAATTGCATCAGTCCCTTCATGGAAGATACCTTTAGGAATACCTTATACCAAACCTCAAACTCCAAGTCTCTACGCCTTATATCCAATAGGAATTTTGGCAACTTTAGGAAGCCTTAAGCCTATCCCAAATGACCTTCACCTTTTCTATAGCCTAATAAACCAAATTTGGATAAAAGATATCCGTCTCACCAAGCTCAAACCACCCAATAGGGGATCCACACCTCCTACCATACAATGCCTCAAAAGGGGCCATCCCAATTCTAGAATGATAGGTATTGTTGTGAGAAAACTATACCAAAGGTAGATGCTTAACCCAAGTGCCACCATAATCAATCACACCCTCCTGGAGCATGTCCTCTAATATCAAATAGTCCTTTTTACTTTTCCATCTATTTGTGCTTAGAAAGCAGTACTTAGACTAACCTTAGTCCCTAACACTTTCTGAAAAGACCACAAAAAATGAGATGAA
The DNA here is from genome assembly GCF_002878395.1 of Capsicum annuum. Taxonomy (NCBI): domain Eukaryota; kingdom Viridiplantae; phylum Streptophyta; class Magnoliopsida; order Solanales; family Solanaceae; genus Capsicum; species Capsicum annuum. The sequence continues at coordinate 1,612,657 of NW_025833140.1, read as the reverse complement.
AACTATGTACTACGATCAGAGATAATTGAAATAGGTACCCCATGCAGCTTTAAAATCTCATGAAGATACAAACGCATATAGTCCTTAGCTAAAAAGTTAGTCCTCACTAGTAAAAGTGAGCGGACTTTATCATCCTATCCACGATGACCCAAATTGAATCAAATTGGTTCTGAAACCAAGGAAGACTAATAATGAAATCCATATTGATTTCCTCCCATTTTTATTTAGGCAACTCAATGTCCTGATACAACCCTTTAGGCCTCATGTGCTCAACTTTAACTTATTGGCACACAATACACTTGTCCACAAAATCACCCACATCTCTCTTCATACCATTCCACTAATACATCTCCTTGAGATTATTATATATTTTTTTCAAACTGGGATGAACAACATAGCATGATTCATGCGTATCACCCAAAATCCTTTGTTTTAAATGATCGATGTTAGGAGCACATAACCTCTCTTGGTACCTCGAAGTACCATCACCACTGATCTCAAACACCATCATCCTTTGCCCACAAACATCACTCTTAAATTTCATCAAGATGGGATCTAGCATTTGTTTTTCCTTGATCTCTGCAACAAGAGATTACCGAACCATTTCCTATACCATCACACCACCATCATTAGAGTTCAAGAGATTAACTCCAAGATTAGCCAAGGTTGAATACCTTTACTAATTCCCACTTCTCATTATCCACATAAGTTAAACTCCCCATGGATACCTGCTAAGAGCATTAACAACCATGTGAGCTTTGCCTGGGTGGTAGTGAAGACTCATATCATAGTCCTTGAGAAGATCCAACTATCTTCACTTTTTGAGATTTAGCTCTTTCTGAGTGAACACATACTGTAGACTTTAATGATTAAAATGATGTCTACATGCACTTTATACAAATAATGCCACCAGATTTTCAAAGAAAAACCTACCGCTAAAAGCTCCAAATCATGAGTAGGATAATTGCTCCCATGCACTTTCAACTATTTGGAAGCATAGGCAATCACCTTCCTATGTTGCATCAAAACACAACCAAGTCTCACTCGGGATTTATCATAATAAACCACAAACCGTTGATTGCCCTCAGTCAAAGCCAAAATTGGAGCCAAAGTTAGCTTATCAATAAGCTTCTAGAAACTACCTTCACAAGCATCCGACCAAGAGAACTTTACCTTCTACTGAGTCAACTTAGTAAATATGGTAGATATCATCAAGAAACTTTCCACTAACTGCCTATAATACCCAGCCAAACCCAAGAAGCTCTGAATATCAAATTGAGTTATAGGTCTAAGCCACATCTTAACCACCTCCACCTTTTGTAGATCCATACTGATCCCCGTACTAGAATTAAAATGACTAAGAAAAGTTACAACATTTAACCAAAAATCATACTTAGAGAATTTGTCATACAACTACTGCTCTTTCAAGGTCTGCAACATCACATGGAGGTGATTCTCATGATCCACCTCACTCTTAGAATAAACTAGAATGTCATCAATGAACATAATGACAAAAAGATCTAAAAAATGCTTGAAAACCCTATTTATCAAATCCATAAATACCGCTAGGGCATAAGTCAAATTGAATAACATAACCAAGAATTCAAAATACCCATATTGAGTATGAAAAGATGTATTAGGGATATCCACCTCCCTAATCCTAAGCTAATGATACCTAGATCAAAGATCTATCTTAGAAAAAAATTTGGCACCTTGCAACTGATCAAACAAGTTATCGATCATTAGAAGAGGATACTTGTTCTTAACCATCACCTTATTCAACTATTGATAGTCAATGCACATCCAAAGGGAACCATCTTTCTTACGCACAAATAATACTGGTGTACCCCAAAGGGACACACTATGATGGATAAAACACTTATCTAAAAGATCCTTAAATTTCTCCTTAAGTTCCCTCAACTTAGTCGGAGCCAGTCTATAAGGAGGAATAAATATTGGATGAGTGTCCGAAATCAAATCAATGCCAAATTTAATCTCCCTGTCTAGAGGAACACTAGGAAGATCATCCAAAAATACCTCAAGAATCTTATTTACCATAGAAACTGAATGCAAGGAAGGACCTTTTGAGTTAGAATCCTTAGCCTATCCTTAATAATAGAGACACCCTTTATAGATTAACCTCTAGGCTCTAAGATATAAAATAAACCTCTCCTTAGAAGCTAGAGAACTACCCTCCCACTTAATAACCTATTCCCTAGGGAACTTAAAGACAACTAGGAAAGTTCAACAATCTAAGGACGCATACTAAAAACATAACCAATCTATCCCCAGAATAACATCAAAATCCACCATGTTAAGTTCAAACAAATCCACCTAAGACTTACTACTACAAAAAGATACCACACCCCCTATAGACTCTTTTAGTAACTACCGAGTCACGTACTAGGGTAGAAATAGAAAAAGGATCTAAAATAACCTCAGGATCAAATCTAAAATACACAGCCACAAATAAGGTCACATAAGAGAGAGTAGACCTCAAATCAAGAAAACAATATACGTCATGAGAAAATAGTTGTAATGTAACAGTCATGACATCAGGTGATGCCTTAGATTCTTGTCGAGTAGCAAGAGCATATAATTAATTTCAACCAGTGCCAGTACCAAAAGCAAAAACAGATGTAGAAGTAGTATCATATGGTGCAGGAGTATAAGATAAAGAAACTGGAGCCTTGCTCACCCCTGAAGCACCCTTACCAATCCAATGGTTTCTAAGCATATGGCCTGGCCGACCATATTTGAATAATTTATCCCTTCCTTTATCATAGAAACCCCTATGCAACCTACCATAAAACTAGCAAGGATGACACGATAAGGATGACTGAGTCTCACTTGCTTGAGATTGGGCACTCTATACCCATAAATTATCGCCACCCTACTGATTCCTATCACCTAACTACTTTGGATAAGAAGCACTAGCTATATAAAAGAAACTAGAACTCCCCCACTTTTTTTATGGCCACATACCTCCATCTCGACCACCTTATTGTTTCCCACCACCTTGTTTAAAAGATCTTTACATCTTACACTACCTTTTACCGAACTCAGCCTACTTTTTCTTTTACTCCTCCACCTATTGCATATGAACCACAAACCTTAAAATATCCATATTTTGATCAGCAATACAGTCTTTCTTTCAAGGATCAAATCTTGAAGTAGTCCAGAAGTGAACTTTCTTATCCTTACCCTTATATTAGATACCAATTCTTAAGCATACCTTGACAACTGATGAAATTTCAAGGCATATTCCTTGACATACATTTTCCCTTGTCTTAGATTGGCAAATTCCTCCACCTTCACTTCCCTCAACTCCTAAAGAAAGAAGTAATCCAAAAAAGTATTTGAGAAATTCTCCCATAAAGTTGACTCCTCATCATCACCACTCATCCAATCCCACTATTCATACCATTGGTATGCCATATCTTTAAGTTGATAAGTATTAAAATTCACCCTTTTCATATTTATGGCTTACATCACCAAGAATATTTTCTCTATCTTATCAAGAAACCCTGAGGATCTTCTTCCACCTTTACACCAATAAAAGTTGGAGGATTCATCTTCATAAACTGGCCACCCTTTATGGCCTAAGCAGATAAAACACAAGATGTATCCCGATCAACCTGAGTAGGAACCAACTAAGCAATAACATAAATCGACTAACAAAATTCTACATTCGATACCTTACCTTGAGGTGGACTAGAAGGAAATAGTGGATCTATAGTATAATCAGGGAATAGCCTTCAGATATCCTAGGTTTTAACCCTTAGAAAATTTTATGGAAATCTATTTTTAAGACCTAATAAGACTCATGGGTACGAGCTAAATGCTAGGGTATAAACTGTATGGTCCTGTCATAAGTTGACCAGTGTTAGTTGGTGGGATGGTTTTAGTCACTGGAATGGGTATGAATTATAGGTGTGTGTCATAAGGGATTGGTATGAGTCATATCAAGGACTCGTATAGTAAAACAATGTTCAATTCCCTAGGTATTTTATTCTGCCAGGGATATGGGTCATGGATATGGATCATATATTATTGTTACGAATTGGTTAGATGAGTTGTATACTAAATAGTGTTTGATCCAAGGGTTGAGGTCTAGATACGAGTGGTGGATAGTGATCGTATAGAAGGGTATTACTCGTATAGATCAATCATATCCCTGTGATAGGATTTTTGTGCAACTTAATTGGGGTATTCTGGACATTTCCCTACTTACCCTAATTATAACCCAGGACTTCTAATACAATTAGGAGGTTATTTACCCTATTATTCTATTAATTAACACTTGAAAACTATTCCAAAACATCTCATAATTCTCTTAAGAGCTTTTGGGGCAAAAACGCTAGGGTTTCAACTAAGGGCTTGCTTTGGGGCTTTCTTTGGTGATTTATTTCCTTTAGTTCTTCTGTTTAAGGTATGATTCTCTTCCATTATTGAAAGTTCAACTAAATTCAAGGTGTATATGACTGATTTTATGGTTTTTACTATTTCATGATTATGGTTTTTAACTATTATTGGGGGGTTTGATATTGAATTCTTGGTTATGGTTTCCTATGGTTTTAGTTATGTTTTTATATGCATGAATAGTTATTTTGGATAATTAGATTTCATGGTAATGGTTTAATGGTATTTGGAATAGGTTTTGGTTATATTATGCTGTAGGGTGTTTGATGAAACGCTTATAAAGATATGTTCATTGCATTGACTTCTTTGAATTGAATTCTTGCCTTTTTTAAACTGGATAAAGGATTTATTCATGGTTTAAATAGTTTGAAAAAGCTAAATTCTAAATGGTTATGATTGTAGAGAACATAGAAGTCTCCCAAGTGGATTTAATATCGTATATGGAAAGGGTACCTAAGGTCCCCTTAACCTAACAGTTTGTCTATGGATATTACTTGCAAGTAAGGGGTGGTATGATGATACTACCAATGATAAAATTGGTTAATAAATGGTAAATAAATTGTTTGGACATAGTTTTAATTGGGTATTAATGGCAGGGTATGTAGCTAAGCCATGGAAGGTGGTGGTCTCATGAGGACCAAAACTAAAAACTTATATTTGCTTATATGAGGGGTCCTTGATGACCACATGTGAGTGTCATGTTTTATATTGTAGAGATGTACTAGTCATACCATGGGATATTACTTGGTCATGCGGATACACATACTGGGACACTTTCAGTAGGGAGAGCTGAATCCATATAGCCCATGGGTGGTTAGGATGACAAAGCTACACAACCCAGGTAAAGTTTTTTAAGTGCGTACTAAACCCAATCTCTTTTCTCGACACTTATAAATGTATAGTTGTATGCATTATGGATGGTTTTACTTGGTTTTATGATTGGAATTATTTTATCCTTACCCTACGATTCATGCTAGTAGTCATTTGCTAACCCTGTATACTAGTTGCTGTATACCCACTCTATGCAGGAATCGACCATTCTACTCCTCTTGTTTAGCACTGGATTTGGTATCAATGTTTGGACTAAAGGGGTGAGGTTTTATCCTTTTGGAAGGCATTACTTCATTTTATGGATTTCACTAGACAATTTTCTTTAATTTTGGATATTGGTTATGTCCATGGTTGAGGGCATGCCCAAACTAAATTTGTTTACTCTTTTGTACAGAGGCTTTGTGGTACTTCTGAGGGTTGGTACGGGTAGGATCAGTATTGGTATTAGCCTTGGCATTAGAATAAGATGAGAGCTGGCATCATTGGACACAATTTCTCACTATTCCATCACATTACATTTTAGGATTGATTTTCATATTATGTTTTGGCATTCCCTTTAATTTATAGTCTATGGTTGGTTTTGGTATGATTGGACTCGATTGGGTTAATCATGATTGTGGCCCTATCCCAGAGTCTTAAGGAGGACAATAATGCTATCTTGTTAAATATTCAAAATTTAGCCCATCTAAGGTTGGACATAGGTGGTTGAGTTGGGTAACATGGGGCGGTTCTCGATCCTAGTTGGACTTGAGATTCCCATTACGACAAGCCCTAGGGTTGGGTCGTGTCAAGTTGGTATCAGAGCTTTAGGTTTATGGTTAATTAGAAAGTCTGCAAAGCCATTTCGAGTAGAGTCTCTTTTAGGGAAATGAAGCGCACACACTTATAAGAGAGAGGCTTCAAGATATTTAGGAATATATCACTTTCTTGGTATTCTATCTTAAAACTTGAGTTCTTAATCCTGGAATCTCCTCTAATCATTGTTTTTTCATTTTTTAGATCATGCTTCCTAGATCTGAACACACGAAAATTCTTCTATCCCATCTGGGGATAATGTTGAAGGGGTACGTCCTACATCTGGAGTACATCTTTGATCTCATAGTCCTATTCTTGATAGTGCTGGAGTTCCTTCTATTCCAGCTAGTTCTCTTTAGGTCTCCCAAGGTAATGTAACGAATGTAAACTTTTGTTAGTCTATTCATGTCATTGGCCAATTGGTTGCTGCTCAGGCTGAGCGGGGTGTAACTGGTGCTTTTTCTAGCTGAGTCCACAAGGGTTGGTCAATTTATGAAGATGGGTCCTTCAACTTTTACTATAGTTAAGGTAGAGGAGGATACACTAGGATTTTTGGATGAAATGGAAAAAATCTTTCAAGTAATGCAAGATACTAATATTGAGGGGGTTAACTTTGCATCTTATCAGCTCGAGGATGTTTTTTATCAGTGGTATAAGGAGTGGGATAGAGATAAAGGTGATATGGTAGAGAAAGGATTTGGGAGGTTTTTTCTAATGCCTTTATGGATCGATTCTTTCCTCAAGAGTTGAGGGAAACAAAGATAGAGAAGTTTGTTAACCTTAGGCAGGGAAGGATATCTATAAATAAATATGCTTTGAAGTTTTATTAGCTATCAAGGTATGCTCCTAAATTGGTGGCTTATATAAGGTCGAGAATAAGGAGGTTTTCTTTTGGATTGAATAAAGATTTGATTCTGGAGAGCAAGACTGCCTTCTTGATTAAAGATATGGACATCTCAAGGTTAACTGTTCATATGCAGTGGTTTGAAGATGAGAAGAGGAAATAAATAGAGTTTGGGGATAGGCAGGGGAAGTGGAATAGGTTTTTTGATTAGGGAGGTGCTCAGTCTCAAGGTGGTAGAGATGGTGGAAATTGGTAGAAAAAAATGGGAGAGTTTTGGATCCTTTTCTACTGTTAGTTCTCCTTATCAGTTAGGAGACAAGAATCATCAAGGGGTTGACAATTCTTAAGCACAGGTTTTCTAATCGTAGGCGAGTGGGGGTTAGTAAGGTTCTTCATCTCCTCCTTGTTGATTTTACAGTTTTCCTCATTGGGGTTATTACGAGGAAAAAAGGGAAAAATACTTCAAGTGTGGCTAGGTAGGACATCAGCTTAGGGATTATTTGGTTAATAAGGTTGCTACGGGGGCGAATGAGATTCCTATGGCTTCATCTTCTGATCCTGCATCTGGTGGTGTGGCATCTGCTTCTATTACTGCTCTTGGTTCTAGTGTTCGTCGGAATAGGTTGTATGCTTTGGCATCCTGATAAGAATCTAAGGCATCACCTGATGTTATTACTGATACATTAAAACATTTCTCTCGTGACATACTTGATCTAGGTTCACTCTTTATTATATGACTCCATATGTGGCCATGTCTTTTGGTTTTTATTTGGAAGTTATCTCATATACTTTTTCTATTTCTACCCTGGTATGCGACTCGATTATTGCTAAGAGAGTCTATAGGGGGTATGTGGTATTTGTTAGTAGCAAGTAAACCTTGGTGGATCTGTTTGAGTTGGATATGGTAGATTTTGATGTAATATTAGGTATGGATTCGTTGTATTCTTATTATTTGTTTGTGGATTATCATACCCGTAGGGTTATCTTTAAGGTTCTTGGTGAAAAAATTATAAAGTGGAAAGGTAGTTCCTTAGCTATTAGGAGGAGGTTTATTTCTTATCTTAGAGCTCAGAGGTTAATCTCTAAGGGTTGTCTTTCTCACTTGGTCTTGGTTAAAAATTCTAACTTGAAAGGTCCTTCTTTGTCTTTGGTTCCTATGGTTGATGAGTTTCAAGAGGTTTTTCCAGGTGATCTTCTTTGTGTTCCTCCGGATAGAGAAATAGAGTTTGGTATTGATTTGCTTTTGGACACTCGTCTAATTTCTATTCCTCCGTATAAAATGGCTTTAACTGAGTTGAGGGAACTCAAGGAGAAACTTAAGGATCTTTTAGATAAAGAGTTTATTCATCTTAGTGTTTCTTTATAAGGTGCACAGGTGTTGTTTGTGAACAAGAAGGATGGTTCCCTTTGGATGTGAATCGACTACAGATAGTTAAACAAGGTGAGAGTCAATAATAAGTATCCTCTTTCTTGAATAGATAATCTGTTTGATCAGTTACAGGGTGCAAAGTTCTTCTTTAAGATAGATCTTTGGTCTGGGTACCATCAGCTTAAGATTAGGGGGTGGATATCCCTTAGATGGCTTTTTGTACTCGATATAGGTATTTTGAGTTCTTGGTGATGTTGTTTGGGTTGACTAATACTTTGACATTATTTATGGACTTGATTAACAGAGTTTTCACATTGTATTTGGATCTCTTCATCATTGTGTTTATTGATGAAATTCTAGTTTATTCGAAGAGTGAGGTAGATTATGCTAATTACCTCCGTGGCGTGTTGCAGACCCTAAAAGAATAATATTTGTATGCCAAGTTCTATAAGTGTGAGTTCTGGTTGAACACTTGACTTTCTTGGGTCTTGTTATTTTTAGTGAAGGGATCATAATGGATCCGTAGAAGGTTGCTGCGGTGAAAAGGTGTCCTAGGCCCATGACTCCATCTGATATTTAAATCTTATTGGGTTTGGATGGGTATTATAGGTGGTTTGTGAAAATCTTTTCTTTGATAACTGCTCCTTTGACTAAGTTGACTCAGAAGAAGGTTAAGTTTTCTTGGTCAGATACTTGTGAAGGGAATTTTGAGAAGTTTAAGGATAAGTTGACTTCGGCTCTAATCTTGACCTTATTGGAAGGCAATGATGGGTTTGTGATTTATTGAGATGCATCTCGGGTAGGGCTCAATTGTGTTTGATATAGCATAGAAAGGTGATTGCCTATACTTCTAGGCAGTTGACGGTACATAAGAGGAATTATCCTATTCATGATTTAGAGTTATTTACAATTGTGTTTACTTTAAAAATATGGAGGAATTATTTATATGGTGTTTATGTGGATATCTTTTCTGAGCGCAAGAGTCTTTAGTAAGTGTTTACTCAGAAAGAGCTTAATCTCAGGCAAAGAAGATGGCTTGACCTTCTCAAGGATTATGATATGAGTCTTTACTACTACCCATATAAGGTTAATATGGTTATTGATGCTCTTAACATGTTATCCATGGAGAGTTTGTCTCATGTGGAGGAGGCCAAGTGGGAATTAGTTAAGGATATTCACCGCTTGGCTAATCTTGAAGTTTGTCTCTTGGACTCTAAGGATGGTGGTGTGATGGTGCAAGAACTAGTTTGATCATCTCTTGGTGTAGAGATTAAAGAGAAGAAAGTGCTAGATCCTATCTTGATGAAAAACAAGGGTGACATTGGTGGGAAAAAAGTAGTGGTGTTTGAGATTAGCGGTGATGGTACTTTGCGAAACTAAGCGAGGTTATATGTTCTTGATGTCGACGGGTTGCGACAAAGGGTTTTGGCTAAGGCGCATGAGTCGCTCTATGTTGTTCATCCTGGATCGACTAAGATATATCATGGTCTCAAGGATATCTACTGGTGGAATGGCATGAAGAAAGATATGGCTAATTTCATGGCGAAGTGGATAGTGTTTCAATTTGTTAAGGTTAAACACATAAGGCCAGGAGGGTTGTATCAAGAAATTGATTTGCTCAAATGGAAGTAGGAAGTGATCAATATGGACTTTATTACCAGTCTTCCTCGATCTCAGAATCAGTATGATTTGATTTGGGTTATCATGGATAGGATGACCAAGTCTGCGCATTTCTTGCTAGTGTCGGCAATATTTTTGATGAAGGATTATACGAGGTTGTATCTTCAAGATATTGTGAAGCTAGATGGGGTACCTATTTAGATTATCTCTAATTGTGGTCTCCAGTTTATATCTCACTTCTGGCGATTTTCCATGAAAGAGTTGGGGACAAAGGTTAGTCTGAGTACTGCTTTTCATCCACAATCGGATGACAAGCAGAGAGAACTATTCAGTTTTTGGAAGATATGCTTCGTGCTTGTGTGATTGACTATGGTGTCAATTGGGTTAAGCATATACCTTTGGTGGAGTTTTCTTACAACAATAGTTATCATTTGGGTATTGGTATGGCTCTTTTTGAGGCATTACATGGTAGGAGGTGTAGATCTATTATTGGGTGGTTTGATCTTAGAGAATTGGATATGTTTGATCCTAATTTGGTTTATTAGGCGATGCAGAAGGTCAAGGTGATTTGGGATAGGCTTAAAGTAGTCCAAAGTTGCCAAAAGTCCTATACGGATATTAGGCGAAGAGACTTAGAGTGTGAGATTGGGGATAGGGTGTTCCTAAAGGTGTCTCCTATGAAGTGAGTGTTGCAATTTGGCAAAAAAGGGAAAATCAGTCCTCGATTCATTGGTCGTTATGTGATTTTTTGAAGAGTTGGAAATATTGCTTATGAGTTGGAGTTGCCATCTAGCTTAAGTTTTGTTCATCCGATCTTTCATGTTTCTATGTTAAGAAATTGTCTTGGTGATCCTTCTTTGGTTGTTCCATTAGAAGGATTGGGTAATTTGGATTCTCTATCTTATGAAGAAGTCCTACTTGAGATATTAGATAGGAAAGTTCATCGGTTGCGGACCAAGGATATGGCTTCGGTTAAGGTTTTATGGTAGAACCATATGATGGAAGAAGCCACTTAGGAAGTGGAAGAGGACATAAATTCCAAGTAACCGCATTTGTTTTCTTCTCCTGGGATTCGTGCGGAAGGTATGCATCTTGAACACATCTTTATTTTCTGAGTTTTTGAAAGAAAATATTAACATCTTTGCCTCTTTGTTTTCAAACTTTGTTAAAGGGATGTTTGATAATGCAAATGACTTTGTATGTGGTTACCCCTACATTATCCATCATTTGGTGATAAATGTTCCTAGTGGGGGAGACTAGAATATTCTGGGTTTTGACCCTTAGAAAATTTCCTAGAAATTCATTCTTCGGACCCAATACGACTCATGGGTACGAGTCGTATGTTGGGGTACAGATGGTATGGTCCTTTCGTAAGCTGACTAATGTTAGTTGGTGGGATAGTTTTGGTTACTAGAATGGGTATGACTTAGAGGTGTGAGTCGCAAGGGATAGGTATGAGTCGTATCAGGGACTCATATGGTAAACAGTGTTCAATTCCCTAGGTATTTTATTCTGGCAGGGATACGGGTCATGTATACTGATCGTATACTATATTTATGACTTGGTTTGATGAGTCATACACTGAACAATGTTTGATCCAAGGGTTGAGGTCTGGATACGAGTGGTGGATACCGATCGTATAGGAGGGTACGACTCGTATGGTTCAGTCGTATCCATGTGAAGGGATTTTACTGCAACTTAAGTAGGGGTATTCTGGACATTTCCCTACTTTCCCTAATTAGGACCCATGACTTTTAATACACTTAGGAGATTATTTTCCCTATTATTATTCTATTTATTAACACTTAGAAACTATTTTAAAACATCTCATAATTCTCTCAAGAACTTTTAGGGCAAGAAAGCTAAGATTTAAACTAAGGGATTGCTTTAGGCCTTGCTTTCGTGATTTGTTTCCATCAATTCTTTGGTTTAAGGCACGATTCTTCTCTCTCATTGTAATTTTAACTAAATGCATGGTTTATATGATTGATTTCATGGTTTTTATTATTTCATGATTATGGGTTTTAAACTATTATTGGTGGGTTTTGATATTGAATGCTTGGTTATGGTTTCCTATGGTTTTAATTATTCTTTTAGATGCATTAATGGTGGTTTTGGACAATTGGATTGCATGTTAATGGTTTAATGGTCTTTGGAATTGGTTTTGGTTATATTAAGCCCCAAGGTGTTTGATGAAATGCTTATAAGGATATGTTTATTGCATTATCTTCTTTTAATGGAACTCTTGTATATTTTAAATTGGATAAAGGATTTATGCATGGTTTTAATGGTTTGAAAAGGCTAAATTCTAAATGGTTATGCTTGTGGAGAACGTGGAAGCCTCCCGAGTGGATTTAATATGGTATATAGAAAGGGCACCTAAGGTCCCCTTAACCTAAATGGTTTGGCTATGGATATTACTTGCAACAAAAGGGGTGGTATGGCGATACCACCAATATTGAACTTGGTTAATAAATGGTAAATATATTGTTTTGACATGGTTTTAATTAGGCATTAATGGCGGGGTGTGTAGCTCAGCCGTGGAAGGTGGCGGTCCCGGGGGGACCAAAATCAAAAAGTCATATTTGCCGATATGAGGGGTCCTTGATGACCATGTGTGAGTGTCTCATTTTATATTGGAGAGATGTACTTGTCATCCCATGGGATATTGCTCTGTCGTGCGGCTACACGCACTGAGACCCTTTCAGCAGGAGGAGTTGAACCCATATCGCCCTTGGGTGGTTAGGACGACAAAGCTAAATTGCTCAAGTAATGGTTTTTAAGTGCATACAAAACTTTAACACCCCGTATGTTTTCCTAGTTCAGTTTAGATCATAGGTCATGCATAGGAGGCTTAGAACCTAAAAATTTAAGTAAATGTTGGGGACTTAATCTTATTTTTGGCCTCTTAAGTTCAAGGACTTTTAAAGTGGCCTTCCCAATCCCAAGAGATAAGTTATTGACTTAATTCATATTCAGAGGTGTAAGGAGCATGTCTTGGCTAAGTTTCAGATTTTTCAGATGACGATTGGGTCGGGTTTGGATTTTGATTTCAGCAACTCAATGCGATTGGAGCATGTTGCAGTGGTATAGCATCGAGGCCTATACCTCATCGTGGTGATACTTTAATTAGCATTCCAGCTGTGAATTTAATCACTACAGGGCAACCATATCTTTTCCCCAACGACCCAGTCTTAAAAACATAGGATTAAATTTCAGTTAGGGCATTATTTTCCCAAATTCTCCAAATTAATCTCAAATACAAACCTTCTCCTTCCCCAAGTTCATCAAATTCAATCCTCTTCCTTCCAAGAAAACTAAGAAATTTTGTCTCCCAATACAAAAACTTTAGGAAAGCTTTCAAGATTGTGTTTCCTTATCAAGATTAACGGTTTAAGGTATGTGAGATGTTCATTAATGGGCCCTTTTCACCCATGGAGTCCAAGAATCTATTTTTATTTTTTAAATCACGAATTTAGAGGTTTACAATGAGTTATCTTCATGACGATTTTATGAGTTTCGATTTTGCATGATATTTACAAGTGTTGTTAGTTGAAAGTAGCCCTCACAAGTTTTAATGATGAAAATTCCATGTTAAGTCCCAAATTTATTGTTTTAAGTATTATGATTATAATATTCCCACATATTTCAATCATTTCGTTGTTTAAGTTCATGAATTTCAAGTGTTTGATGAAATGTCTAAATGATTAGGTATTGAACAACAATCCCTTATTATAGTTTTGTAAAGCTATATATGTCATTATTGATAGTTCTATTCAGTGTTGGAGGGTTATGAAAACACAATAATTAGCTGTTACATAGTCTCAGTACATTCAAAATGGTTTCGATATAATCTCAGTACATTTAGAATGATTTCAGATATATCATGAGCATTATCAATTAAGGCAGTTATCACAGACAATTATACTTAGAAAAGTTTAGTAATCAATGCCAGTTCAGTTGGGAGTAAGATTTAGCACTGAGCAAGTACAGGGATGATGGATTTTTTGTTAGTTAGGTGGAGTTGTTATTAGCAGTCCCTGTATTCTAGAACTACGTAGCTAGCGTAAGATGTGAGGAGTCACCTGTCAGTATAGGCTTTACTTACTTTGAGAAGTCACCCATTAGTTTAGTCTTGACTTTCTCCTAGGGGTCACACCCTGTTCCTTCAGTAAACTAGATTAGTGGAACCACACAACCAACGTTTGTACTTCTAGCATGGTACTGATACCCTTCCAACTGAGGTTATAGGTCAGACCCCGATTAGCTCAGATTTGGGGCATATCGATTAGATAATACCTCCCACAATTGCAGTGCAGTATTCATTATATTCTCAATCTAGTTTTTCTTGGACATAGCATATAATTTATCAATTATTCAGTTATCAGATTTTAGTATTTCAGTTTACAAACTATTTAAGAACATGTTATATGCTTCGTCATGCATTCTCAAATTTTACAGCTTTTCATGCATTTATATTCAGTTATCTCATGCATTCTAGCCAACCTTATCTCAATACTAGTACATTCAAAGTGCTGATCACATATGTTTTCTTTGCTATATGATGTTTAGTATCATAGGTTTGGATGCTCAGTTTCCTGACCACACTTAGACATTCCAGCTAGTCAGCAGCAGTAGCAGTGGTGAGTCCTTATGTTTTGAGGACCTGTTATGTTATTTTAGTCTTTTTGTATTTCATTTCAGTTCGATAGTTTGGAGTTTGTTGGGCCCTGTCCTATGAACTCTCTTTTCAGTCAGCTTAGAGTCTTTGAGATACTTTAGACAATCAGATAGTTTGTCAATCTTATCAGTCAGACTATCAGTAGTTTTGTATATGTTTCAGACTTGTGGATTCAGTTGTATTATTTTCGTATTTAAAACCTAATGGAATTAGTAGTTCATTTCCTCACATGTGTTCTCTGTTATTTTATTCAGTGCTTACAACCGGTACCAGCTCATGGGTTATTTTGTGGACTTGTGGCCATAAGCACCATTGCCGTGACTGGGGGTAGCCTCGGGTCATGAAAAAACTTTGTATCAGAGCCTAAGGTCTTACAGTTTCCTAGGGCGTTTGAAAGCCACATTGGGTAGAGTCCTGTGCATGGGAGTGAAGTGCGCCACACTTATGGACAAGCGGCTACAAGATATTTTAGGAAAAAAGTTTCCCTTCTTTCAATATTTATGTCGTGCGAAAGAGCATGAGATCTACTTAAACTCTCTTTCTAATTCATTCTTCCTTCTATTAACAAAAAATGCCTCCCAGAAATAACAACGGAAGAAGGAACGGGAATTAACCCATACCTTCACATCTTCAAGAAGATTCCCTAAATGAGCATGTCTCTCACACTGAATTTAGAGCTACCTTCACTACCTTAGCTTACTCAATAGTAGGTTAAAACAACCAGCAGGCTGCTATCCTAGCCAATCCAGAGGCTAAGACAACTGCAGGTAAGATTCGGGACTTTACCTGAATGAACCCTCCTTTGTTTTCACGATCTTAGAATGATGAAGATCTATAAGAATTTCTTGATATGGTTAAGAAGGTGACTGATATCATGGGTGTCACTTCTAGTGAGAGTGCAAAATTGGATGCTTACTAGTTGTAGGATGTAGCTCACACTTGGTGTAAGCAGTGGAAGGAGGATAGTGGCGCAGATGCAGGGCCTATATAGTGGGAGGAGTTTGCCACAGCCTTTTTAGACAGATTCTTCCCTTTGGAGTTAAAAGAAGCTAAGGTGCTGGAGTTTATTAATCTGAAGCAGGGTAGTGTGAGTGTAAAGGAATATTTGCTTTAGTTTACTCAATTGGCGAGGTATGCTCCTTCGATGGTGGCTGATGATAGGTCTAGAATGAGTAAGTTCATGTCTGGTATATCTGATAGTGTGGTCAAGGTGTCTAGGACTGCTATGCTGATTAAGTAGATGGACATATCTAGACTCACAGTCCATCCTCAAGATATTGATGAATAGAAACTTAAGGAGAGAGAAAGGGAGAATAAGAAGGCTAGAATAGGTAGCTTTAATTTTTCTCAACTGAGGTCAGAGGGTTGTTATCATCCTCAGCTCCGTCAGAAGTTTTCAGCCCCGTCTCCATCTTCAACTAGTGTGCTAGTGCCAAATTTCAAAAATGATAAATAGGGATAGGGCGCCTGGCTCTAGGTCCCAGGGCAGTGTAAAGAGTGGTCGTACTAACCCACTTTGCCAAAAAATATGGTAGGAATCATTTGGGTGAGTATAGAGTTGGCAGTGATGTGTGTTTTAGGTCTGGTAATCCAGGCCACAGGATTAGAGAATGTCGAGTAGTTGCTCAGAGGGGAAGAGAATTTCACTAGCAGGTCCAGTCCAATCTATCATCAAATCTAGTAGGTTTCCTGAATCAGCAGGGCACCATTTCTAGTGCCACCAGTGGTCAGTGGCAGAATAGGCTGTATGTACTTCAGTCCCGATAGGATCAGGAAAGTTCTCCTGATATGGTTAGGGGTATGTTACAAGTCTTTTACCTTTATGTTTATGTTCTATTAGATCCAGGGGCTTTACTTTCTTTGTAACCCTCTATATAGCTATTAATTTTGGTGTCAATCCCAAATTTTTAGCAGAACCCTTTTCAGTGTTCTAATACCCCATATTTCCCTAGCCTAGATTAACTCTCAGTACATGAGTGATCCAATATAAATATTTCTAAATGCTAAGTATTTTTCAGTTTAGAGCCATCCAATGCGTAGGAAATTGAGTTAGCTTTCCAACGATATAAAAATAGCCTAAATCTGATACTGGGTAAGAAGTTATGGATATTTTAAGTTTTAGTTGCTAAACACCGTCATTCAAGCTAGTAGTGAATCACGGAGTAAGTCAAAATGGCAATTTTTAGTTTCCAGTGAGGTATCGCGATACCAGCATGTCGCGCCACAAATTATTTTGTACACTACAAATTGAAAAATGTAAAATAATTTGTGGTGCGACATGCTGGTATCGCGATACCTCACTGGAAACTAAAAATTGCCATTTTGACATACTCCGTGATTCGCTACTGGCTTGAATGATGGTGTTTAGCAACTAAAACTTAAAATAGCCATAACTTCTTACCCAGTATCAGATTTAGGCTATTTTTATATGCTAGTTTAAGTAAATGTTTAGGTTAAGAAAAGATTATTGCATGCTAGTTTTATATAAGGCTGTAGTTATTTAGATAGACTTAAATGCCATGTTGATGTATAAGTGGCTAAATACATTTCAGATATTTAGGTAGGCTTGAACATAGTGGAAGAATTCAGTCCAAGTCATACCTCAGTAGGTAGAGTTATTAGTGCCATATTATAGAATTTTAGCCATGTGGTGAATTCTCATTCAGATGCCTTATTCAGACCATGTCAAGAGCTCCCTAAAGTCAGTAGAACTTTATAGAAAGAGTGTCAAGAAATGATCCAGTTGAGTATAAGTTTTCAGTATAAGTTAGTCCGTAAAGCTAGGAATCCAGTTTAGCAGTCAGGCAGATAATTCATATGGTTTCCCCATCTTTCCACCTAGTTGTACTATCCTTAGTTTCGTGAATATGAATATTCCAAGACAGTGCATCCTAGTAGTTTCAAAATTTAGTCTAGTTCATGTATCATGACTCAATTTTAGATCCTAGATATTCAGTCATGATTCAATTCATAGGTGCCCTATGCATCATTTTAACTTTCCGTAGAATCCCAGACAAGTCAGCATTCTTCGGGGGAGATAATGTCCCAAGAAGGAGATGCACTATAACCCCCAAACTTGCATGTCCTAAACCTTCTAGTTTCTCTTGACATAATGAATTCAGTTTAGAGTAACGAGTACTCATAAGTTGACTCTCTCATTCTAATCTTAGCTGTATGACCATTTTCAGGGCATAACATATAAATTCAAGGAATCAATTCAGTTTATGTATCATGTTTTAGACTCAGTCATGTTCTCATGTTCTCGTTCATGCATGTTCAGAAAAAGATCTCAAGTTTATTAGAATTCTAAGCTTAGGTGACCATCTTCCTTAGATTTACTCAATTCAATGTCCAGTTACAGTTATAAACTTAGTATTATTTACCATTGTATATCATCTTCACGATGGCCATGCATTCATGAATCAGTTCAATCGTGTACTGATGCATCAGATATGTATGTTCAGTATGAAAACTCAGCTTATCAGTAGCTTTAGTTATGTATTCCTTGCATCAGATATGCGTGTCCAATAGGAGAACTCAACTCGTCAGTAGTTTAGTCATGTACTCATGTTTTAGTGTACATGTTCAGTGTGAAAACTCAGTCTATTAGTGTTCTCATCTTAATTAGTCTCATTCAAGGACGAATGTTCCCAAGGGGGAGATATTGTAATACCCCGTATTTCCTTATTCAAGATTAACTCTCAGTACATGAGTGATCCAATTTTTTTTTCTAAATACTTAGTATTTTCCAGTTTAGAGCCTGCCAATGCGTAGGAAATTCAATTATCTTTCCAATGATATAAAATTTGCCTAAATCTGATAACCGGGCAAGAAATTATGGCTATTTTAAGTTTCAGTCAATAAACACCATCATTCAGGCCAATAGTGCATTGCGGAGTATGTCAAAATTGAAATTGTCAGTTTCCCGTGAGGTACCATGATACTGGCGCGTCGGACCACAGATTATTTCACATTTGTCAATTTCCAGTGTACAAATGCGATCCCACCGCATTGTGGTAACTTCGAGGTCACATCCAAGGTGGCAACACGATACCACAACATCGCTCCACTAGCTACTTTCCCAGTTGGCAAATTCTAGAGATACGGCGCGACAGTGCCACGTCGCACCAAGGGCCCAAATTGGAAAATTTTGACAAAAATTAAATGTTTCGCCCAGGGTTAAAACTATCTTTTCCCATAATTTTTATATGCCCAAATACGGAATTTAATCACTAAAATTTTTTTAAGTCATTCATTATTCAACTTTTCCCCAAATCAAAAGGCATTCTCTCTCAAAGAGGCAAAAAACCTAGCTTCAAGAATCAAGACTAATCCTCAAGAAAACCTTCAATAACTTCAAGAATCCATAAGATTCAAGTATGTTAGGTGTTCATCTATGGTTTCCTTTCACCCATAGAGTCCACGAATCCTTCTTTGACCAACTCTGTTACAATTACTTAGAACACAATTTATAAATCAAAACCCTTCTTATTTAGGAACCTTTGAGCAATAGTCTAATAACAATCACAATACTTAGTGAACACAGTATTCCCTGTAGGTTTCGACACCCAACCTAGTTAGGTTCTATATTTGACAACAACCGCTTACTCTCTCATAAGAAAGGTGTAATTTAGGCGTATCAAATTTTAGCACCATTACTGGGAATATGATTGTCAATTAATTTTGTGTTTGTTAATTGACCTTTGGTCAAGTTTCCCAAATTTTACTTTTGTTTGTTGTTTTTGTTCTATGTAGGAAAGTTATTATGTATGACAAGTACACGAAGATCTGGTGCACCATTATTACCAATGCATCCAAAACTGCAGTTAATTGGTAGAATGGCAGACCCCCAAGATGCTGAAAGACTAGCCGCTCTGGCTAGAGCTAAACTTAATCAGCAGAATGACTGCCATCTAGCACGTCTTCCTAATCCTGATTATGATGATTTAGGGGATGATGATTTGTTAGATCCTGTTAGCCCAAGGTATACAGAGAATATGGCTGCACTAGTGAATCAAAATGTAAATAAAAATTGTCCCTTTAGGGTGAGGCAGGATCGACAACCGATATAGTTTGATCTGAATGATGATGAAGATAGAATAGATGGAGCAGGTACAGTTGGAGATATCATTCCTCCATCTCTAGAACCTAGAGATAAATTTAATATTACCAGTATGATGATTCAACTCCTTTTTCTTAAGGGGTTGTTCGGTGGTCTTCCCGAAGATGATTCAAACATGCACATGGTTGAGTTTAAAGAAGAAGCTAGTGAATTTTCCAAACCACAAAATCACTAGGCAGAACTTTCTTAAGATATTCTATAGAGCCTTGAATATAAATACCAATGCTATAGTAGATACTATTATAGGTAGAGCTTTCATGAGTCTTTAAGAGGATCAGGCTTCAGAAATCTTTGATCGGATTACCAAAACCAAGGGACGGGGTTTTTACCCAAGGGTTAAGGGTTTAATAAATATACTTAGAATATAAGGTAAGGGAATAAAGGTTGGAACTACTATAGAGATAGGTATAGGGATAAAAGTAAAGAGCGTGATGGTGACTAGAGGAGAAAGGATGATTACAAGTAGAAGAGTGGTCTTTATATTCTACTGAGGAATCATGATGCTAAGTTTTAAAGATTGAGATTGGAGGAATTGCTTTCCTAGATTGTGAAGGGTTCAGAGCCAAGAGAGTTTCCTTAAGTAGATTAAGGCAAGTATATCAGGGTTGAGCCAAAACGTAGAGTTGCATGTCACTATAAATAAGCAACTTGAGTTGTAGTATGGGCAGATGTTGGTTATATTGAAGCAATATCAATAGGTAATATTCCTTGAAATATCATTCAAAATTCAAAGAATGACTATTATTGCCTTGCTATCACCACTAAAAGTGGTAAGGTTACTATTGATCCACCTATACTTGTGGTTGATAAAGTGAGAATTGATACTATGCATGTTGATGAGGCACCCAAAACTAGATCTAAGAAATTTGACTAATGGTTGTGTCTCAAAAGTATGAAATTTTAGAGAAACAAGCTAATGATGGTAAGGAGAATTGTAAGAAGGCCGCATCAATACTGAAGCCTATTCCACAACCTCCCTCCACCTTTTCCTAAAAGATTGAAAAAAGAAAGTTAAAGAAGAGAAATATATGTCAATGTTGAAGGAATTGTCTGCGAATATCCTTATATTGGAAGCTTTAGAGAAAATTCCTAGTTATGCAAAGTTTATTAAGGATTTTATGACCAAAAAGTGGATGAGAAGTTTTGAGCCCACTGATAACATGCACCACTATAGTGCTATTGCTTTCGATCTTTAGTTAAGCAAAAAAGGATCCCAAAGCTTTTGCTATACCTTGAAATATTGGTCCTTTAATTTTTTATGATTATTAAATAATCTAGGAGCTAACATTAATCTAATGCTAATAGTTGTATACAAAAAGTTGGGGTTAGGGTCTCCTAAGTCGGCCTTTATGAGACTATTGATGGCTGGTCACACTAAGAAGAAATTGGTTGGTATAATATGTGATATTTTGGTGAAGGTGTCTTCTTTCATATTTCCTGTTGACTTTTTGAATCAGAATTGTGACGTTTATTTTGATGTCACTATCATCTTAGGAAAGGCCAATCCCGACCACGAGTAGGGCATTGGTTGACAAAGAGATAGAATAGATGTAATTTAGACTTATGATGAACAAGTCACTTTCAATATGTGTCAGTCAATGAGGTAGCCAAAATATATGCGGGTAGTATTTGTGATAGGCAATATACATGAAGATATATTGGTTGCTCCCATTAAGGAGAGACTTGGTGTCGAGGAACTGTCGGCAGTGATCATGAATTTTGATAGCAACCACACTGATGAGTATGATGGGATGGTAAGTGCACTTGTTTGTAGAGCACTCAACCCTGTATAGAAAAATTACATGGTTACTAAACACGTATTGCTTGGTAGTGTGTGATATTAAAAAGTCCCAGTCATATTTGATTGGTACCAAAGTCATTGTGCACACTAACCATGCTGCTATTAGGTATCTTATGGTGAAGAAGTATGCTAAGACTAGGTTGATTTGATGGGTACTACTGCTACAAGAATTTTACTTTGAGGTAAGGGATCAAAAAGGCACTGAAAATTAGATTGCCGACCATCTATCCCGCCAAGAAAAGGAGGCTACGCTTAAAATTCAGGATAAGATTGAGATTGATTACACTTTTCTAGATCCGACATGTTTAGGTCATATTTTGTTTTTGTTTTATTTTGTGTTTGTTTGACAGAGATAAAAAAAGTACCTAAGGCAGTTGATGTATTTTGTTTTGATGTGTTATAAGAATAATACCCCTTTGAAAAAATTATTTTTCAATTGTGTTATGTAAATATATATATATATATATATATATATATATATATATATATATATGACTATTGTGAATCTTGTTATGACATTAAGATTAAGGACATAATAATCATAGCTAGCATTTGTATGAATTAGATAGGTAGTAGCTTATGATGCAGCCTTGTGCCATGTATGTGTGAGATGCATACATTGTTCCCTTTGTATGTTGAATCCAAAACTTGCGTAATTAGTCTTGCCTAGGTTATATGATAGTCAGTTAGGAAAGGATCATAGGTTGTTCTTGATTGAGTCCACTTTTAGACTAATAACCATCCAAATATGAATAAGTATCCCTTGATCCCTATTTTGAGCCTGTATAGACTGGTTTTCTTGTTTTAACCATTCACCTTCCCATTTTAATTACAATGAACCTATTTTGGCTCTGGTCTTACTTAGGCATTTTGCACCTCAACTTAAGCAAATTGCCTAAGTTGGGAGTTGCTACATAGAGGTCCGTGATTAGAAGTGGGTATAAAGAAGGGTGTAAATAAAAGAAAATAAAGTAGCGCTAAGTGTAGTAGAAAAAATAAAAGAAAAAGAGAATATATATATGTATATATATATATATAATTTATAGATTTGAAAAATAAAAACAAAGAATAAAAGAGATTGCATCTAGTTTGAATAAGAAATAAAATAACAAACTGGAGAAACAAGGGCAGAATAAAAGAAAAGTTGGTTGATAAGTGGACCCCTAAAGTAATTGTAGTGCCAAGGAGACTTAGACACTAAATTCGCAAATGTACCATATCAACCCCAAGCCTACGTTACAAGTCGAGTAAATTCCTATAGTGATCCTAACCCGACAATCTAAAAACTTAGATAAAGAAAAGAAGTGCAAGCCTATGGTATTCTACGCATATTATTGGAACTTTCTTTGAGAGTGTGAGTGTGTTGTTATCATCCCAGGATTAACATGTATTATTCTACTGACTGAGTGGGACTTTTTTGTTGTGAGTGTGTGTGGGTTATGTTGCTAGCTGCTTATTTGTTTGGGTAGTGTAATTTGTACATATGCTTGATTACAGTGTTGCTAATGTAACACCAAAGATTGATTCTCTTATGTCACATTGTTGGACTGTATTAATTCACACATCTGGTTTTGAAAAGTTAAAATAGAAGTGGGTTGATGTTTTTGAGTTGAATTTAAGATTGACTATCATAACTATCTTACGTTTACCTTGGTTAAGCATTGTTGTTTTGTTTTGAAGTGTTTAGGTTGCCTGAGGACATGCAAATGTTCTAAGTTCAGGGTTTTTATTTTCCATGGATTCATGGCACTCTCGATGTTGAAAACTGGAGAATATGAAAGTACTTAGGTTTGTTTTGGTAGATATGATGTTTTTTTGTGTTTATTTTTTAGGGAAATAGGTTTTGGAGCATAACATGAATAAAAAAAGTTAAGATCTATAGAAAAGACTACCTATGAGGCTACCTACATGGAATAGGTAGCATCTATGTGGTATAGATAGGTGTTACTTGTTTCATAGATCGAACTTCAGAGAATCAAAAGTTGAAGATTTTTTTACTATCACCTACGAAGGGTCACCTACGACCCGTAGGTACCACCTATGTCACCATGGGTACCATCATAAGTATAAAAAATAGAAGTTTAGAGAAGCTGTAGAATTGAGAATTTTATATCACCTATGACGGGCTCCTACGGACCATATATGGCATCATATGTGACCATCGACCCAAGTTTCCTGAATTTGGTTTTGATTTTTAGGGTTTTTATGTAATCTATAAATACTCTTATGATGTTTTTGAGTCATTTTATGCCTTTTTATGCACTCATGCTATTCACAAACATATATTTGATTACAAGATTGACTTTTGATCTTGGAATCTCTTTGTTCTTAGTTTTTGGTTGATTAATTGATTTGAGATTTTGGGTTTTAATCTTAATTCTTGTAAGATTACTTTGATGCCTTATTTATTGAATTTCTTGGATTATTTTGCAACTATGAGTGGTTAACTCTGTTTGCTAGGGTTTTGGGAACCCTGGAAAAATAACTAAGTATGGTAAGTGTGAGGTTCTTCTAAATCATTGTTTGCACTTGCATTGTGATCTTCTCTAGTTTTATTGCCTACTTAGTGGTGGATGATAATGCCCAACTTACACCATTGTTGTAGTGCAAGGTGGTCGTTGTCATTCTAACCCCAACAAAAGTTGGGGTCTTTTCCATAAAGAGTGTAAACTTGTTTTCAAATCCTATGTAGTTGTTCATAATTTCTTATCACCCACATCCATCTTTCAAGGATTATGTGGGATCAAAGTAAATTGGGTTTTTCACCTACAGTTCATATTTCAACCATCGAGTAATAGCAAAACCCAACATCAATAGTTAATAATTTAGATTGACAATATAACACCCTGGGCTTTTGGCCCATAGAAAATTTCCTAGATTTCTAGTCTTTGGAAATGATACGACTAGGGGAAACAACTCAAACCTTGGGATATGAGTGGTATGGGTTAGTCGTATGTTGACTAGTGTTAGTTGGTGGGTAGGTTGGGTTACTAGAACGGGTATGATTTGTTTTGTACAAGTCATCTCGATGGATATAGATTGGTTGGTTACTTCACTTAGTCTTAGATTTAGTAAATTAGGTTGGATTTGAGTATGAGTGGCTCACCATGAGTCGTAAGCAGGGTACAAGTCCTACCAAGGACTCTTTTGGTGGGCACTGTTCAATCATATTTATATTTATTCTCCTAGGGGTATGGACCATGGGTACTATTCGTATACATGGATACGACATGTTTTTGGGTAAGACGTACGTTGGATAGTGTTGGGTCTAAGAAATATTTCCTTGGGTATGAGTGGTGGGTACCACTCATATTGGATGATACAACTAGTATGGATTGTCGTATCCCTCTAACAGGATTTTAGTATAGTTGAGGGTAATATGTTAGAATGACCCGATTTACTGAACGGGAATGCTACATGATTCTCATGACCCCGAAGGACCATAAGTGAACCCATGACTGATATCTGTACCTGTATACTACATAAGATAACATAATAATGCGGAAACATGTACTGAAAAGCCATAAGGTTTGATCATGAACATAACTGAATAACGTAACATCTGTGTGGGGTAATAGAATACCCAAAACAAAACTGAAGTCTAAAACGTGATAGTCTATATTTAGCTTGCATCTATTATGGAAACCTCTACTATCTGAAGAATCTGAATAAGGAGTTGATGGAACATGTCCTCAACTAACTCCAACTAATAACTTATTAATGATATAGTGGAGAAATAATTATTTCATCGAAGGATAACGACACTTCTATTCTGATTGCCGATACTGGAATCTACTGCTGATCTGAAGCTTGTGTCTCTGAACCTATGGTGTAACATAAAAAGAAAGCACCATAGCGCGAATGCGTTAGTACATATGGACCGAGTGTACATGTGAGGTAGGCTATATGCAATGGTTCACATGCGTGAATAATGTTAACTGACTATCTAACATGAACCTGAGAATATATGCATAAATATGTAACTGTAACTGACAACGTAATTTTGTGATTTCTGAGTTTGTATACTGATAACGTGACATGATAGTAACTGATATGACTGATAACATGAAGGACTATATCTAAATAATGCTGATAACATGGGTGACTGTATCTGAGTATAACTGATAATGCGGGTGACTATAGCTGACAGTTCTGAATCTGATGGAGCTATCTGAGTTCCGTACTGTATCTAAAAATCCTAAAATCTGAAGAACTATCTGAATTTTATTACTGAGATTGATTGATTGTATCTGACAGTCTTGATTCTTTAACATGAAACTGTAGGAAATAGTATCTAACCAACATACCCTAAAGGTGCTATAATAGCTGAGCTGGGGACCAATATATGCCCTGATTGGAAGGGTGTCAATACCGCGCCACTGGTAAGAACAATATGTGAGTAACCCTCATGTAACAGGTAACTCTAACAAAAATGGTGGGAGCCCTCACATAATAGGTTAAGCCCCCTCATCTACCCTCATATAGCAGGCTATGATGTCTCAACCTATGCTGGCTACATAGTTCTGGAACGCAAGGATTGCTTCTAGGAATCACACCCTCGTATAATAGATGAGTCCCCATCCTTGGGTTCACTCGGTGCTAATTCCTACTTCCATCTGAATGGACACTGAACATGATTTACTGAACTAAATTGAGCATGGACTGAGTTACTGAATTTCCATGGCTGATATAATACTACTAATATCTGACAATTGACTGAGTCATGAGATCATGGAGATTTTTTCCTGAGTCATAAGACTATCTGAAGTCTAAGAGTTTACAGCTTGACTGAGAGTATCGTGAAAACATGACATGGATCTAAGCATACAACTAATGTTTCGAGTACAAGTACCCCAGGACTCGATATAAGGAAACTGACATAGCATGATTTACTTGAAGACTTGACTAACATCATAATACATACTACATTCATAAGAGCCTTTCATCAAACATGTAATAGGCATAAACTTGTACATACATGGGAATTTCATGATATCATGCTAGTTAGACACTTTTCCTTCACCTATGCATTTAATCAAACATATTGTAGGCATAGTACATGTAAAGCACATTATACAATAATTAAACATCATGCTTCAATTCAAATTCCACCACACAAGGTTTTAGTCATGAGATTTCGTAAATCTTTATCTATACTAATCAACCCACATGGAATTTATCATCAAATCATGGAATAGAAATCAATTCCTCATTTATCAACATGAAAGAGAACATACAAAGCATGAAAACATAAAGAAAATCCATAACTTGTAGTTAAAAAGGATTCTTGGACTTCATGGATGAAAGGAGCCCATGAATGAACACGATGCATACCTTAGTTCGTGATTCGTGAAGGTTGATGGTGAAACCTTCTTGAAATTGTACCTTCTATGAAAACCCTAGCTTGAGTTCTTGAGAGTGTTTGAGAAAAACATCAATATTTTTGATGAATAAGGGCTAAATCCCGTGTTTGGAAGCTTATATAGGGGGGCCAAATTGACCCTTTCAACCCAGGACATGTAATTTAAATTTTTAGTAAAATTTCCCGAATTGGGCCCTTGGCGCGACGCGGCGTTATCACGCCGTGTCATTGGAATTTGATAATTGGGAAACTGCACGGTGGCGCGATGCGGAGCTATCACTTTGCCACCTTGTCTACGATCTAGAAGTTTGGAGCGACGCGCCAGTATCGCGAAGCAACACTGGAATTTGACAATTGCCAATTGAGCTATCTCTGTGACGCGCTGAAGGCTTAGGTCAAACACTGTCTCACTAAAAAGGCTCTAACTCTTCGCTCGTATGTTGGATTTGGGTGAATTATATATCTATGGAAATCTTATTCAATTTTCCATGTGATAGGAAGTGAAAATTGTGAAAATAATACATGTATAATAATGAATTCTTATTTCAGAGCAAGTTCTAACATCCTTGAGATGATTTTCAAGCTAAGAAAAAGCACGGGTATTACAATATCTCCCCCTTGAGAACATTCATCCTCAAATAAGATTGACTGAGAGGGGAAGCAATGAGCTGAACATGGATAACTGGAATATGTTCTCATGATAGACATAACTGATAAGCTGAACATAACATACTAAACATGCATATCTGATGCATGCGTAACTGATTCATAAATGCATAACTGAAAGTTCTGAAGAACTAAGTTTTCTTACAATGAGAATGCATGTCTGATGCATAACTATATAACTAATCTAATACATGGATGCATGACAGAATATGTGGTGGTACTTGATACCATGATCATCATGGGAAAATGAGCATGAGACTGAATACTAAGTTAGTGATGCACACTAATCATGAAACTGAGTAAGCTTAAGGAGAACTATTACCTTAAGCTTGATCTTAGTTGGTGGGGAAGAGGTGAGGGTACTTGGTACTTATATCTGCTTCTGCTTCCCAAGTAGCTCCCTCGATGGACTGATTTCTCCAAAGAAATATAACTAGAGGGACTTCTTTGTTCCTTAATCTATGAGTCTGATAGTCTAAGATTTCAACTGGAATCTCTTTATACGAGAGGCTGTTCTGAACATCTATGCTTTGAATTGGGACTACAACTGATGGGTCACCTATGCACTTCTTGAGTAAAGAGACATGGAAGACTGGATGAACTGAGGCTAGATCTAAAGGCAATTTGAGCTCATAGGCTACCTTGCCAAATCGACTGAGAATCTTAAAGGGACTGACATATCGGGGACTAAATTTTACCTTCTTGCCGAATCTCTTCACTCCCTTCATAGGATAGATATTGAGGTAGAAATAGTCACCAATCTCAAACTCGAGATCCTTTCTACGAATATCTACATAAGAATTCTGTCGGCTCTGAGCAGCCCGGAGTCTTTCTCTAATTAACTGAACTTTCTCTAGGACGTCGAATACTAAGTCAGGGCCTATGAATGAGGCCTCACTAACTTCAACCCAACCAATTAGAGATCTATATCTCCTACCATAGAGAGCTTCAAATAGAGCCATATGAATATTGGAATGATAGCTATTGTTGTATGGAAACTCAATCAAAGGCAAGTGGTCATCCCTACTTTCCTTGAAATCAATTGCACACGCCCTTAGCATATCTTCTAAAGTCTGAATGGTCCTTTCTACTTGACTATCTGTCTGAGGATAGAAGATTGTACTGAGATGAATTTGGGTACTAGGACCCTTTTGGAATGCTTTCCAGAAATGAGAGGTGAATTGGGTACCTTTTTTTGAGATAATAGACAATGGAACACCGTGTAATCTGACCAGCTCCTTGATATAGAGCTTGGTGTAATCCTCGACTGAATAAGAGGTATGAAATGGAAAGAAAGATATGATTTGGTTATTCTATGTACAACGACCCAGACTGAATTATGTTGACGACGAGTTTGAGGCAAACCCGTCACGAAGTCCATGTTCACAACTTCCCACTTCCAAGTAGGAATACTGAACTCCTGTATAGGACCACTAGGCTTCTGATGCTCTATCTTAACTTGCTGACATGTAGAACACTTAGCCAAAAATTTTTCAACATCTCTTTTCATCCCACTCCACCAATAGATTTCCCACAAGTCGCGGTACATATTAGTACCCCTCGATGAATAGAGTAACGCGCACCATGCGCTTCTGCAAAAATTCGATGCCCTATGTCATCTACACCAGGAACACAGAGACGACCCTGAAAACAAAGGATACGATCTTCTCCTTGGGAGAAAACCTCTATTTTCTAATTCTGAACTGACTCTTTTAGCTTGACAAGGCTAGGATCCTTGTCTTGCTTTTCTTTCATATCAGAAACTAGAGATGATTTAGAACTACTCTGAACATATACACCCCCCTCTGAAGAGTTGACTAAGTGAACACCTAGTCTAGAAAGCTGGGGGACTTCCTAGACTAAATTCTTCTTATTATCATCAACATGAGAAATACTACCCATGGACAGTCTACTGAGAGCGTCGGCTACTACAGTGGCCTTGCCCGAATGATAGATGACACTCATGTCATAATCTTTCAAGAGCTCTAACCACTTTCTCTAATGAAGATTGAGAACTTTTTGAGAAAAGACATACTAAAGGCTTTTATAATATATGAAAACATCCACATGAACTCCGTAGAGATAATGCCTCCAAATCTTTAAGGCAAATACTATGGTAGCTAACTCAAGGTCATGAGTAGGATAATTCTTCACATGGGGTTTAAGTTGTCTAGAGGCGTAGGTTATGACCTTACCATGCTGAATGAGGACACAACCTAAACCTACTATAGATGCATCACAATAAACTACAAAACTATCTGAACCATCTAGTAATGCTAGAATAGGAGCTGAGGTAAGTCGAGTCTTTAATTCTTGAAAACTCTTCTCGCATGGATCTGACCACTGAAACTTGACTTTCTTTTGAGTCAATCTGGACATAGGGGTTGCAATAGAAGTAATAGGACTATATAATAATAATGTTGACAACATGGGTGACTATATCTGAGTATAACTGATAACGTGGGTAAGTATAGCTGACAGTCCTGAATTTGATAGAACTATCTGAGTTTCGTACAGTATTTGAGTTGACTGTATCTGAAAGTCCTGAAATCTGAAGAACTATCTGAGTTCTATTACTGAGACTGATTGACTGTATCTGACAGTCCTAATTTTGTAACATAAAACTGTGGGAAATAATATCTAACCGACATGCCCCAAAGGTGCTATAATAGCTGAGCTGGGGTCTAATCTATGCCCTGATTGGAACGGTGTCAATATCGCGCCACTAGTAAGGACAACATATAAGTAACCCTCATATAATATGTGAATCTAACGAGAATGGTGAGAACCCTCACATAACAGGTTAAGCCCCTTCATCTACTCTCATATAGCAGGATATGATATCTCAACCTATACTGGCTACATAGTTCTGGAATGCAAGGATTGCTTCTGGGAATCACACCCTCGTATAACAGGTGAGTCCCCATCCTTGGTTTCACTAGGTGATAATTACTACTCCCATCTGAATGGACACTGAACATGATTTACTGAAATGAACTGAGCATTGACTAAGCTACTGAATTTCTGTGGCTGATAGAATACTACTGATATCTTACAACTGACTGAGTCATGAGATCATGGAGATTTTTTCCTGAGTCATAAGACTATCTGAAGTCTAAGAGTTCATAGCTTGACTGAGAGTATCGTGAAAACATGACATGGCTCTAGGCATACAATTAATGTTTCGGGTACAAGTACCCCCAGGACTCGATAGAAGGAAACTGACATAGCATGATTTACTTGAATACTTAACTAACATCATAATACATACTATATTCATAGAAGCCTTTCATCAAACATGTAGTAGGCATAAACTTGTACATTCATGGGGATTTCATGATATCATTCTAGTTAGACAATTTTCCTTCATCTAGGCATTTAATCAAACATATTGTACGCATAGTACATGTAAAGCATATTATACAACAATTAAACATCATGCTTCAATTCCAATTCCATCATACAAGGTTTTAGTCATGATATTTCATAAATCTTTATCTATACTAATCAACTCACATAGAATTTATCATCAAATCATGGAATAGAAATCAATTCCTTATCTGTCAATATGAAAGAGAACATACAAAGCATGAAAACATGAAGAAAATACATAACTTATAGTTTAAAAGGATTCATGGACTTCAGGGATGAAAGAATCCCATGAATGAACACTATGCATACCTTAGTTCGTGATTCGTGAAGATTGATGGTGAAAGCTTCTTAAAATTGAACCTTCTTTGAAAACCCTAGCTTGAGTTCTTGAGAGTATTTGATAAAAACATCAATATTTTAGATGAATAAGGGCTAAATCCTATGTTTGGAAGCTTATATAGGGGAGGAAAATTGATCCTTTTAACTCTAGACATGTAATTTAAATTTTCAGTAAAATTTTCCAAATTGGGCCCTTGGCATGATGCGGCGTTATCGCGCCGTGTCACTGGAATTTGACAATTGGGAAACTGTATGGTGGTGCGACGCATAGCTATTATGTTGCCACCTTGTCTATGATCTGGAAGTTTGGTGCGATGTGCCAGTTTATGGAGTAACACTGGAATTTGACAATTGCCATTTGAGCTATCTCCGCGACGCGCTGAAGGCTCAGGTCAAACACTGTCGCACTAAAAAGGTTCTAACTCTTTGCCCGGGTGTCAGATTTGGGCAAATTATATATTGATGTAAAACTTATTCAATTTCCCACGTCTAAGAAAGTGAAAATTATAGAAATACCACGTGTATAAGAATGAATTCTTATTTCAAAACAAGTTCTAATATCCTTGAGATGATTTTTGAACTAAGAAAAAGCACGGGTATTACATCTGTATATTTCCCCACTTAACATATTAAGGCCCCACCACTTACATTACTATTGGAAGATTAATGCCCTATTATTCAATTCATTAACACTTAAAAAGCACTCTCTAATCCTCTCTAAAGTTCTTAGGCAAAGGAAGCCAGGGTTCATCTTAAGGATTAATTTTTGGGCTTGTGTTGGTGAATTATCTCTATTATCTTCTCAATTAAGGCATGTAATATTCCCTCATTGTTACTTCCAACTAAAAACATTGTTTGATTCAATCTTTTCATCTAACGGTTTATTGAATGGTTTTGGGGTTTTGTTTATAAATGTTTGATTATGGTTTTTCCATGTTTTACTTATGTTATTACATACTTAAATGGTGATTTTGGATAATTGGTTGTATGGGAATGGACATATAGTAATTGGTTTCGGTTTTCGAAATAGTATGCCCCTAAAATGTTTGATAATATGCCTATGATAATGCTTTTACTATATTATTGGATTTTTAATGGAAATATTGCATGTCATGGTTTGGCAATGGAACCCTAAATTGTTTAAATGGTATGGAATGACCGAATTGAATGATTTGGTGGTCATGGTTATAGTTAATTGAATATTCTTGTAGGGTACAATGGAATCCCCCAAGTAAACATGTTAGTAAACATCCTTGTGGGGTACAATGGAATTAACCAAGCAAATATTTTAGTAAACATACTTGTGGGATACAATGGAATCACCCAAGCAAACATAATGGAACACTTGTGGGGTAGATGGGCTTCCCCAAGTTAACTTGGCAAACGGGTACATAAGAATCCCTTTACCTTAAAATGTTTGGCTAAGGATAATACTTGCAAATTATAGTCGGTATGACGATACCACTATTAATATATTTGGTTAATAAAAAGTAAAATAATGAATTAACTGGTCAGAAATGGTTTTAGTTGGGTGATAATGGCGGGGTGTGATAGCTAACCATGAAGGTAAGAGTCCAACGGATGAATACTAAAAACTCATGTTTGCCGATATGAGGGGTAGGTCATGGAGACATATATGACACTATGAGGTATATTGGAATCATCTAAGTTCATTGTATATATGTATCATCGATGGTGAAGGGTACTTGGGAATCCCTTACTCTTATGGTATCTCCGGTTCGTGCGGCTACATGTATCAGGGCCCATTCAGGGGGTTACACTAGACCCATATAGCTCATGGAAGGTTAAGAATAGTTAATCTACACATACAAATGTTCATGGTTTCAAATACATATTAAACCTTATTCCCTTTCCCAGTATGGTTGTGTATATATATGTATATATAGTTTATATGCATATGGTTGGTTTACTTAGTTTTATTGGATGGCATTATTTTATCCTTATTTGAATTCATGCTAGCATTCACCTGCTAACCCATCTTTGGATAGCTGTATCCCCCCGTGATGCAAGAACTGACTGTTTTACTCCTTCTACTTAGTGATCAGACTTCAGGATCAGCTATTGGATTGAAGTGGTGATCTTTCATCTTTTTGGAAGGCTCTATTTCATGGATGATATTTTATACTTTGGTTTATTTATGGATATTGGTTTTGGCTGTGGTTGGGGGCATGTCCCAACAAAATTTTTGTATTTTTTTGGTCAGAGGCATTTGTGAAACTGCTATGGGTTGGTATAGGCAGGATCGGTATTGGTGTGAACCTTTGTATTAGGGCTAAAACTGTAGGACCAAATTTTGCACTATTCTATTCTCTTTTATTTTGGGATTATATATAATTATTATGGAGCTCATATGGTAATGGTTCTGGATTATGGTTTGGTTTGGTATTGGTTATCGATTAGGTATTAGATAGTTGGACTCATTTGGGTAGTCATGGATATAGACCTGGCCAAGAGTCTTTTATTATGGAATCACACTATCTTCTTATATGTTAGGAATTCATCCGACTCAGGATATGCTTTGGTCGGTTGGGTTGGGTAACGGGGGTGGTGTCAAGTCCTGGTTAGACTTGGGATCCTCAATATGACAAGGCCCAGTTTTGGGTCATATCAAAGTTGTGTCTAGTAGATTTTATTTTAGGGTGTTTAGTGCGCCACACTCATAAGTCTAGAAATTTCCTCTAATCCTTTTTTGTTCACTTTTCTGATCATACCTCAATGATCTGGAACACAAAAAAATTCTTTTATCCCATTTGGGGATGGTGATGATGGGGTATCCTCTATATCTAGAGTTTGCATTGGATCCTAGGGTCCTATCCTTGATTGTTCTAGAGATCCCCTTATTTCTACTAGTCCTTTTCAGGGTGAGGTGACAAATACAAAATTTTTTATCAATTCATACTATTGTTCAGTTGGTTACTGCTCAGTATGAGTGGGATGCATCTGGTGTTTTATCTATAAGATGAATTTTTATACTCGGTATGGGCACTTTGAATTCTTGGTGATGTCATTTGGATTGACTAATGCCCCGACGACATTTATGGACTTGATGAACAGGGTTTTCAGGCAGTTCTTGGATCTTTTTGTCATTGTGTTTATTTATGACATTCTGGTTTATTCCAAAAGTGAGGTGGATCATGATAATCACCTTCGTGTGGTGTTACAGACCTTAAAGGAACAATAATTGTATTCCAAGTTCTCTATATGCAAATTTTGGTTGAACGTCCTGACTTTTGTTGGTTACATTATTTGTAGTGAGGGGATTATTGTGGATCCTCAAAAGGTTGTGGTAGTTAAAAGGTGTCCTAGACCCACGACTCCAACCGACATTCGGAATTTCTTGGGTTTGGTTGGGTATTATAGGCAGTTTGTGAAAAGCTTTTCGACGATAGGTGCTTCTTTAGCCAAATTGACTCAGAAGAAGGTAAGGTTCTCTTGGTCAGATACATGTGTAGGGAGTTTCAAGAAGCTTAAGGATATACTAACTTCAGTTTCGATTTTGACAATGCCTGGAGGTAATGAGGGGTTTATGGTTTATTATGATTCATCTCGGGTGGGACTTGGTTGTGTGTTGATGCAACATGAGAAGGTGGTTGCCTATGCTTTTAGGCAATTGAAGGTGCATGAGAGGGACTATCCTACTCATTATTTAGAGCTTTTGGCTGTGTCTTTTTCTTTAATAATCTGGAGGCATTATTTATATGGAGTGTACGTGGATATCTTTTCTAATCAAAAAAGTCTACAGTAATTATTCACTCAAAAGAAACTAAATCTCAAGTAGAAAATATGGTGGGAGCTTCTCAAGGACTATGATATGAGTCTTCACTACCACACAGGTAAAGCTAACGTGGTTGCTGATGCTCTTAGCTAGTTATCCATGGGGAGTTTGGCTTATGTGTAGAAAGGAATGCGGGAATTGGTGAAGGATATTCACCACTTGGTCAATCTTACAGTTCATCTCTTGGACTCCAAGGATAATGGGAATAGTACATGAAGTGTTTAGGTCATCTCTTGGTGCAAAGATCAAGGAGAAGTAAGTGCTGGATCTAGTCTTGATGAAAAATAAGAGTGATGTTGATGGGAAAAAGGTAATGGTATTTGAGATTGGTAGTGATGGTACTTTATGGCACCTAGGGAGATTGTGTGTTCTTGACGTCGATGATTTTCAACAAAGGATCTTAGTTGAGGTGCATGAATCGTGCTATATTCTTCATCCCGATTCGACAATAATGTATCATGATCTCAAGGAGTGTATTGGTGGAATCATATGAAAAGGGATGTGGCTGATTTTATAGCCAAATGCATAGTGTTTCTAGAAGTTAAAGTTGAGCACATGAGGCCTGGTGGGTTGTATTAAGAAACTAATTTTCCTGAATGGAAATAGGAGGTAATCGATATGGATTTTGTTATCGGTCTTCCTCGATCTCGGAACCTATTAGATTTGATTTGTGTTATTATGGATGAGATGACAAAGTATGCTCACTTCTTGCAAGTGAGGATAAACTTTTCAGCTGAGGACTATGCAAAGTTGCATCTTCTAGAGATAGTGAAGCTGCATGGGGTACTAGTTTCAATTATCTCTGATTGTAGTACACAATTTTCATCTTATTTCTAGAGGTCTTTTCATAAAGTATTGGTGACTAAGGTTAGTCTGAGTACTGCTTTTCATACTCAAATGGATGGGCAAGCAGAGAGGACTATTAAGATGTTGGAGGATATGCTTCAGGCATGCGTGATTCATTATCATGGCAATTGGGTTGAGCATCTACCTTTGGTAGAGTTTGCTTACAGCAATAGTTACCATTTTAGTATTGAAATGCCCCCTTTTAAGGCATTGTATGGTAGGAGGTGTAGATCTCTTATTATTTGGTTTGAGCTTGGTGAGGCGGATACGTTTAGTCCGAATTTAGTTTATCAGGCTATGGAAAAGGTAAAGGTATTTCGATATAGGCTTAAGGCTACCCAAAGTCGCCAAAAGTCCTATGTGGATATACGACATAGAGATTTGGAGTTTGAGGTTGGGGATAGGGTGTTCCTAAGGGTATCTCCCATGGACGGAGTAATATGGTTTATTAAGAAGGGGAAGCTCAGTCCTCAGTTTGTTGGTCCTTATGCGGTATGGATATTCGTATCCCTCTAACGAGATTTTGGTGCAGTTTAAGTGGGGTAATATAGACATTTCCCCACTTAACCTTTTAAGGCTCCACGACTTATATCACTATTGGGAGGTTATTTGCCATTTTATTCTTTTTATTAACACTTAGAAAACACTCTTTAATCCTCTCTAAAGTTCTTGGGTAAAGGAATCTAGGGTTTCATCTTAAGGATAAATTTGAGGCTTGTGTTGGTGATTTCTCTCCATTATCTTCTCAATTTAGGCGTGTACTCTTCCCTAATTGTTAGTTCCAACTAAAAAACATGGTTTTATACAATATTTTCATGGCATGATTTGTTGAATAGTTTTGGAGTTTTCAAATATGTGTTGGGGTTTTGGTTATAAATGCTTGGATATGGTTTTCCCATGTTTTAATTATGTTATTACATACTTTAATGGTAGTTTTGGATAGTTGGTTGCATGGGAATGGTCATATGATAATTAGTTTTGGTTTTGGAAATACTATGCCCCCGACATGTTTGATAAAATGCTTATGATAATGCTTTTACTATATTATTGGTTTTTTAATTGAACTATTGCATGACATGATTTGGTAATGGAGCCTTAAATGGCTTAGATGGTTTGGAATGGTCGAATGGAATAATTTGGTGGTCATTGTTTTGGTTAATTGAACATTCTTGTGGGGTACAATGGAATCCCCCAAGTAAATATGTTAGTAAACATCCTTGTGAGGTACAATGGAATCCCCCAAGCAAACATAATGGAACACTTGTGGGGTACATGGGACTCCCCAAGTTAACTTAGTAAATGGGTAACACGGGAATCCCTTTATCTTAAAAGGTTTGACTAAGGACAATACTTGCAGGTTATAGTTGGTATGATGATACCACTATTAGTATCCTTGGTTAATAATAAATGGAATAATGGATTGGTTGGTTTAAAATGGTTTTAATTGGGCGATAATGGCGAGGTAAGATAGCTAACCGTGAAGGTGGGAGTCCAATGGATGAACACTAGAAACTCATGTTTTTCGACATGAGGGGCAGGTCATGGCAACCTTATATGATACTATGAGGTACACGGGAATCCTCTACGTACACTGTACATATGTATCATGTAGGGTAAAGTGTACTTGGGAATTGCTTACTCTTATGATATTTATATTTCGTGTGGATACTCGTATAAGGGCCTGTTCAAGGGGTTTGACTGGACCCATATAGCCCGTGAGTGGTTAAGGATGATTAAGATATCCATACCCAAGTTAATGGCTTCAAATTTATGTTAAACCCAGTTCCCTTTCCCGGCATGGTTATCTTTATATATGTATGGTTTGTATTCATATGATTGGTTTACTTGGTTTTACTGGATGGCATTATTTTATCCTTACCTTGAGTTCATTATAGCGTTCACCTGCTAACCCGTCTTCAGGAGGCTATATCTACACGCGATGCACTAATTAGGCGTT
Source organism: Capsicum annuum (assembly GCF_002878395.1). NCBI lineage: Eukaryota > Viridiplantae > Streptophyta > Magnoliopsida > Solanales > Solanaceae > Capsicum > Capsicum annuum. The sequence continues at coordinate 1,574,834 of NW_025833140.1, read as the reverse complement.
CTACTCCTCTTGCTTAGCGATCAGGCTTTAGGATCAACTATTGGATTGAAGTGGTGAGTTTCCATCTTTTGGGAAGGCTCTATTTCATAGATGTTATTTCATACTTTGGTTTATTTATTGATATTTGTTTTGGCTATAGTTGGGGGCATAACCCAATCAGATTTTAGTATTCTTTTGGTTAGAGGCTTTTGTGGAACTACTATAGGTTGGTATGGGCAGGATTGGTATTGGTGTCAACCTTGGTATTGGCATTGGTATTGGGGATAAAACCGTAGGTCTAAATTTCTCAATGTTCCATCCCCTTTTTTTTAGGATTATATATAATTATTATGGAATTCATATGTTTATGGTTATGGATTATGGTTTGGTTTGGTTTGGTATAAGTTATCGGTTGGGTATCAGACAGTTGGACTTGTTTGGGTGGTCACGGATATTGACCTGTCCCAGAGTCTTGGATTATGTATTAACGTTATCTTGTTATATGTTCTTAATTCTTCCAACTTATAATATACGTTATCGGTTGGGTTTGGTAACTTGGGTGGTCTCCAGTCTTGGTTGGACTTGGGATGCCCATTACGACAACTTTCATGTTTAGGTCATGTCAACCAATTAACATCCATACACACTAACACCCTATTCAAGCATAACCCCAAGAGAAATATTTAGTTACTCATTAAATTGAAGACAAGAGATATACCCAAGTTGGCATTCAATGCCTCAATTGAATATGCAAATCAAGAATAATCCTAACTTACACTTTCAAATTATAACAAAAAATATCTTGGAAATTTAATAATAATTGTTCTTTTCCAAAATTAGAGTGCTTTCTCTCTACTCAGAATTGAAAAATTAGTTCCAAGATACCCTAATTGTGCAAGGGTTTTGTCCTATTGAGAATTGGGTTCAGATGTGTGAATTTATGAAACTTCCCTCAGAAATTTAGCCGCTCCATCGGGATAGCGTGGATTCTTGTTGTGATCGCCATTGTTGATCCTAGTTGACCGACCGCGATCGCAATCCTTGAACCACAATCATGGTAATTTTGGGTTTCTTGATTCCTAACTCTTGCTCCTTTTTGTCCATTTTCCCTTCCTTTCAGCTTCATTTCCACTCACTTTAATCATAAGCCCTGCAAGACCACAAAAGTAGGAAATGAATGCATTCAAATGGAGAATTAGTCTCAATATTACAATTTAATCATTGTAATGTGCACAAATTTAGATGTTAATGAGTGGTAAATTCATCACTCATCAATACCCGTAACTTAAATCTTTGTTTGTCCTCAAGCAATGCTATTCCTTTCTTAATGAGACTACGCACTATAAGCCCATCCATATAATCAAATGATCACAGTGATTTCGAACTCAACTAGTACCAATAATTAGCCCTCAAACATGGGAAAAGCTATTCGAACAACTCTCCTCAAACTTAATCACGCTCTCAAGGGTGCAAAAGACTTTTAATAACAACCAAGAAACAACCACTAACCCTCCAGAAGTGACTCTCCATCAATAGTGACTCAGCTATACTCTTTCGCCTTATTTTTGGAAGATTGCAATTTAACCCACCTCAATTTGTCTACATGCCTCATCATGAAAGGAAATCCCACACACTAAAGTATCTGTTATGCAATAAGGGATTAAAGTTCAAGCACTTACTCTCATAAAGAATTTCTCACTACAAACAAGTATCATGCTATATACTTGCGCTTATTTTCAATAGCCACAAAATTAAAGACACTTGGTTTGAGATATCGAAGGACATTTCAAGCTTGTAATATAGGGTTGGGCAAGGTTAGGATACATATTTGGGATCAAAGTGACTACGCCCTACTTGAACTCCACAAAACACACTATTCAATTAATCTTTGGTTCATGGGCCACTGAATTTCTTTCCAACTCTCGCATGTGCCTACTTTTAATACCTTGATTCACCCATATTTTTAAAACATTTTCTTCTTATTTTTTTCTTTGTACAATTCATACAATTATTTCTTTTGTTGAATATTTTCTTTTTCTTATTCACTTGATCATATTGTTTAGATCTTAGGCACTCACTTAAAATCCCGTGGCACAAAGTTACCTCTTCCAAGATTCACCACCCCAACTTAGGATTTTAGCCTTAAGTTGCACTTTCAAGTTCAAGGAGGGTAGGGTTTAAAAGAGCGATAAAACTCAAATGACTCATGTCTTATAATTTGGTTTTCAAAAAAAGGTTTAAAGGCTTAAAGTGGGTAACTGGGATACAATCTATTTATGGGTGGGATTTTTAGGCTAAATTGAATTTCCATGTTCACAAAAAAGGCCTAAGATCATCTCACCAACCATTAGTAATCAAGATTAGCTAATGGGACAAGTTTTAGATGACATAAGTAAGCATGAGAGTTAAATGACTAAGATCACCAAATGTGGAATACAAACTATTCTAGGAGGCTTAATTGCGTGTCCTACTAGAGACAAAAGGCACTACCAACTAAAGATTTAAGAGTCATAAAAAGAGGAAAGTGTTATTACAAAATCATTCACGTTCATGCCCTTGATTTTCACAAAAAATTTTGGGACGAAGGGGTATGTTTTTTTTGCATTTTCACCGCAAAAGATTGGCTATTTTTAGCACCAAATAAAGCCATCATATCACATTTTGGCTCTCACAAGGGAAAACCATATGGCTATTTAGACTTCACCATAGGCATAAGGGCAATCCCAAATCTATAATGCCACAGGTACTCCAACTTCCCTTGGATTTATAGCTCAAAAACCCAAAAACATGATGATTTTCCATTAAGAATATCATCACTCAATTTATCATAAGGAAAGGATTATCCGACATCATTATTAAAATAGATAAATATCTAGGAATTAAAATAAATCTAAAGACAAAAACAAACAACTAATCCATGAAATATAGGTACCATCGGGGTGCTCAATTATTAAAACTAGAAATAAAAATATGATCATCCAAAAACAAAACATCCAAATAAATATCCAAATAATACAGACCAAGGTATCAAATCAAGAGAATACAGAGATGGTCACCCCCAACTAAGAGAATGTAGTGTCCTCATTACATAATCATGCAAACAAAAAAAGAGTTAAAGGTGCTCCTTGTAACCGCATCAAGAACTGTCATTGCTCTCGATCTCAACATCATCCTTAGAATCATTAGAGTCAGACCATATAGATGGTACCTCATTATCATAATCATCCCTGGAAGAAGAAAGTCTCTCTTTGGGTTTTAAGGTATTCCAAAGGCCTTTTACCCCTTTCCACATACGGGCGAATAACTTGTCTCTCCTCTCCCCTTCTCTCGTATCTTATTATGCAGCTCCTACAGTAATTGATGTGATCATTTCAATAAATAGTAGGCTCACTTGAGTCTAAAAATGATGTCCCCCTACTTCCTCTGGTCCTTAAGGTATTTTTCATAATCAGACTGAGCCACGTAGGAATAACGGGTGGTGGAATTCTCTCCTATCCCCTAAGATTTCTTAGACACAAGATCACTAATGGTCCAAATATGTCCCGAGATCTCCTAAAAAAGCCCAGCTGATGATAGTTTGTAATAATCTACATCATCCTCCATTGACTTTGATGTGTCAACCTTTCTCTTTTTGCTTTTTCCAAGAGCACCCTTTCCTTTAATCTTTAGTGGGAAAATAGAAATATTCGGGCTTACCCAATTATCCCTGGGGTGCACCTCAACTCCATCTCTCTTACATCGCGCAGTAATTAAGAAAGGAAACATGAGTAGAGAGCTGCCTATGTACTTGAAATGCCTAATGATTGAAAGTATAAGTTGTCCAACATTCAAGGGAATATTGTCTAATATGTATTCCACCATCCAAGATCTCATATCCAGGACATAGGTCATGTTGGTGCATGGAGAGACACGGTTGCAGATAATAGCCAACCAGATTTGAGGTTCATCTGTAAAGTCATGAAAAAATATCCCTATTTTCATTGTCTTCCACGAGACCTCTTTGCCTAGAGACAACTTGTCCACCAATAATTGGTTCATACTCCTTTACCTCAAACTATCCTGTATCCTCATTCGGCAGCTTATATAAATCATTAATTTTCTCTGCTCCGAAGTGAACCTCCTTCCCCCAAATTCTAACAACTGGGTCAGAGATAGATACTATTCTAAGGTTTGCTTAGAATTATCCTAACCCAATTCTAATTTTCTCTAAATAGTTCTGGAGTAAAGTACAACCACCCGGTGGCCACCAATCTTTTATAAAAGGCTAGGAGTTTCTCGGGAACCTATTCCAATGATACGTGTCGCTCAAGGAGTACCTTTGTCTTAGACAAATCTTCATAGAACAAGCTTTTGCACTTAGGGGACATAAAGTGAGTTTAGTCATATTCTCCCAACTTTAGCTTTGAAATCCTAAAAATAACACACCATTATTAATTATCAACATCTTCATGTGAAAACTATGCTATCATACTTAATTAAGCTAAAGGGATGGTGCCTTGTTAAATTTTGGGGTGAAAATGGAACAACAGAATTTTGGTCTTGGTGGATAAGCTGCTCTTAGATCCCACAATCGCAAACCACTAATCCACGATTGTGCTAACATGATCACGCTCTTATAACCGCGATCGCGTTATCTGAGGCGTGATGGACCAAACTGATCATGACCCAAAACTCCTTTTTTCAATGGTAATTTCCATTTCAAACTAAATAAGGGCACTAAGAACAGGCAATACAATCCCCAATCATTTAATAAAGCCCATAAAACACGAAAAACCTAACTAGGAATTTATTTGGGCATTTCATGAAACACTTGGTGTGCATATGCTATTTTCATCAATTTTAAATAATTTTTGGTACTCAAGACTTCCCCAATAATATAAAAAGTCATAATAGTAGACAACATATAAAAAAACTCAATTAAACTCAACATCAAGCGTCAAACCACACTTCTTAGGCCATTCATAGAACATGGGTCCTAAGGCCCACACACGAGCTTATAGAGTGAAATCAAAGAACATACTTAGTGATGAGATGCAAGGGATGGAATTTACAAGAGTTGATTTCAACAAAGGCAAGAATGGGTGTGATTTGAGAGTTATTGAGGTGGAAATATTGTCAAAGTTTTGGGTGATCGATATCATTTTGAAACCATATCGACCGCAATTATAGTCATATTCTGCGATTGCGGTGATACAACAATTGCGATTGTGATGGCGTGGGTACCATGATCGTGGTAACTAAGATTGTTTTTTTCTCCCCTATTTTTCAACTACTCATCCCAAAAATCCATTTCACTGAACTTTCCTTTACTCAACATCATTCAAATGCACCCTTTGAGCACCTAATTTGTGAGGATCAATCTTAATAAACAAAATCTACTCTAAGAATAAATGATTAAATGATACAATCCACTTTCATGGCATGATGGGTTGCCTCCTATCCACTGCCTAATTTAACATTGTGACACAATGTTCTTCAATCTTCAAGTTGGATCCTTGAGTGACCCATCATCCATCTCCGTGTCTACTACATCAATGATGAAAACCACTTGTAGTTCCATTCGATGTTTCTTGATTTTACATACCTAAAAAAAAACGTCATCATCTTGTACTCAAAATTTTATCTCCCCTTTCTTTTTATCAACAACTACTCTTTCAGTTGCTAGGAAGGGTCTCTTGAGAATAATAGGTATCTCTTGATCAATTTTATAATTAAGGACAACAAAGTTCATCAGGAGAATAAATCTATCAACTTTTACCAATACATCTTATAACACCCCAATCGGTTTCTTAATTGAGTGATCTGCCAACAATAATCTCATGGTGATTGGTGTAGGAGCACCCAACCAAAGATTTTGACACACTACATATGGCATCAAATTTATGCTAGAACCAAGATCACATAATGGCTTGTTAAATTTGTGATTCCTAATGGTGCACTGGATTGTAAAATCACTCGGCTCATCCTTTTTTTGGCCATGGCATTCGACATAATGACACTACAACTATGGGTCAGTTTAATAGTCTTACCATCCACATGCTTTCTCTTTTACATCAAGTCCTTCAATGACTTAGCATACCCTAGAATTTCTTGAAAAAACCCTAATAAAGGAATATAGATTGAGAGGTTTCTAATAAACTTCTTGAACTTGTCATTGTCATTCTTTTTCTTTAATATTTGAGAAAAATGGGGAGGAATTGTTACCGGGAGTTATGACGCACTTTGAGGCTAATCCCCCATTTTCTTATCACTAATAATCACCTTAGAAGTTTTATCCCTATCATTATTCTTTTCAACTACCCTTGGTTCTTCATCCCCTACTTTAAGAGACTTTGAAATATCATCACTTGGATTTTTGGATTTCTTTCTCTTTGCATTCATTTGATCATCAAGAGAATTTTCCTAAATTTTAACATTATGTGCACCAATATCTCCACCGCTTTGAGTGACTATTGCTAAGACATGAGCATTATTTTTGAGATTTGTCACTGTGTCACTCAAGAGGCATCCCTTAGGCCTAGCATCAAGTGATGTGGAGATTTTCCAAATTGAGTCTCGAATTTCTTGATTGAATCTGAGTGTGAGACAACCATTTGATTGATTTGAGAAAAGTCCCTTTTTAGTTTTTAGACCATCTAGTCTGTACCTTTCACTCGCATAAGGATTCTAACAAGCACATCTTTAGTTTCTAAATTTTTAGGGTCCACAATATTTGACTCCTTGATCTTTACATGGTCATGGGGGGCACATACTGTAATGACCCTTCAGGTTAATATCCGTATTCTTGCTTGGTTCCTCTGAAAGAGCTTCTCTATAGCCGTCCCAAGTCTTTGATGACTTCCAAAGACCATTAGTTTGGTTACATGTCGGTTCATTTGGGGTTTAGAACCCCTTTTCTCAATCTAAAGTCTTTGTTGGTCCTAATTGACCTCTAACCCAAAATTTTAGTAAACAGCCTCGTATGTAAAATCCAACTTCACCAATCCATCTAGAACATAAAAAACTATGGGTTTTCATATCTTATTTGTTTGAAATGAACCTCAAACGCATCCCAAGGCATTGGCCAAAGCTCAAAACTAAGTTCCAATCTTCAACGATGCATAGCATGAACCAAGTTGATGTGACTATGGCTAGGAAGGTGCGACCATAAGTCTATAACTGCAGTGACACGAGGGCCATAACCGCACCATCAAAGGGCTCGGTGGTCCATATTTAAGTGTTGACTTGCACGAATTTTGGCTACTTTGTGCCTCCCTCTTTACCTAGAAACCCTAATGGAGTATAAAACCTTCTAAGTATGTGTTGTTGGTTGTATTGGAGCTTAAAAAACTTATGTGATTGATTTTTTATACAATTTAAGGTAAGAATTCCTCTAATTTGGTATTGATTTCATTATTACTTAACTTAAAACCCCTAAATCATTGTGGGTCAATTATAGCTCCAAAATTTGGTCATTGACTCAAATTACTTAAGGGTTTTAACTTCCTAAAGATAGTTAGGCTATGGGTTGGTCTTGGAAACTCCTTTCCAAGGGTGAAACCCAATTGGGATTTTGGTGTCGATTTGAAACCCATATCACAATAGTGCTATAATGAGTATTGTTATTCTTGTAGTAATGCTTAGATTGTATTATTGATAGCATTGCTCGTGAAAGAGGAAGCTTTGTGGAAAGTAAAGAAAAAGGTCATTTGATTGTGAGTTGCTTAGATTCAAGGTAGGTTAGTCTTACCCGTAGAGTAGATTGGGCTTATTTGTAATGTAATTATTGATATCTTGCGAGATTGGGTTGGGAATTTAGACGATAGTTTATTAAATAGTGAACTTGGGATTTATTGATTGCTTTAGACTATTAATTGGTAAAGTATGATATTTGACCCTTAGTCTAGGACCTTGGTCATCTTATTTATGGTCTCATGACTAGTGTGAGAACGCTATCATTGTTCTATGAATACATGAATGGTATACTTCTCTATCCTTAGGTATTGACCTATATAATGCCTAGATAGGAGATGACCTTTGTGTTTGGTTGACTTAGAAAGGATTCTTGAAGAAATTTTTCCTATAGACCTAGAAAGGATTGGTAAGACCTTATGGCGAGGTATAGATGACTTAGACTATTTTCGGGTAAAAGCTACACTTGTGTTAGTAAAGCTTTGGCTTTCTTAGGGATTTAGAAGTGGGACTTGTCCTACGTTAAGGTTGAATTATGGGAATACTTAGTGACCTAAATATGAGGTAATTGTCTAAACTATTTGTACATTAGAGTTGTGATGGTTGAACTCGATTATCAGATTATCTTCTGATCATGATTTGAACAATCTTATTAAGTAATTATTATGCATGTCTTGTAAATACTCATGCTCTTTTTTATGCTCATATTACGTGTGAATCTTATTAGATAGGTAAAATAGCTAGTGTATCCTACGTCCCTACTTCCTTATATTGTGAACTTTTATGCAGGTTTGTTGGTTTTGCTATGCATGAAGATATATGTTGTTGTATCTAGAGGAATACATGATATTATGATGATGCCCGATTTGAGTTCGGAGGAAAATATGATATTATTATGATTCCCAGAGAAAAATATGATAATATTATGATGCCCAGTTCGAGTTTGATAAAAATGTGATATTATGATAATGCTTGATAAATCTGGAAGAGGTAAGAACATTAGATTCCATGTGTGTCAAATTTACTTATATGAATTGATATTTCTAATGTTAGGCTAAATGGAGCCAACTGCCTATGTGCTTGAGATATGAGGTCTCTCTTGCTATATTTCTATTCATTTCTTGTTCCAATTCTCTAAATGAGAGGTGTTACCCTTGTTGATGCTAAATTTCTAACTAAAGAAAATCTATCCCTAATATTGAGTTAAGACTTAGTGGTGTGAATAATCTTGCATAAAATCAAGGGCTAACCTAATATATATATCCTTTACTTGAATAAGAGGTTGTATTATGAAATCTTACCGAGTAAAATGGCTTATTGATAACTAGTTACTTCTAAACTATATGATTTCTATTTGGAGGCTTAAGTTTGTGACATGTTTAGTAATGATGGACCTAGTGTTGCATGATGGTTAGTTAAATTATCTTATATTATGTGAGGTTGAGATGGCTTAATTGATAACTCATGTCATGAAGATGCTAGCTAAGGAATAGCCTTAAGATAGATGAATAACCTATAATATGGATGGCTTGTAGTTTTCTCCAATTCGATGGCTAGTAATGATAAGACTTGTAATCTATCAATCCATGGAAGGATAACGATAAATTGTATTAAATTCACACAGTTTCTATCAATGAATTAAAGAATTAATGACTACATGTCTATTCTCTGATAATGTTGCCTTCTTTATGTTAAATTACAGTATGGGTATTTGAAAGTGGATTTCAGTAATGAGCTATGGCGGGATTGAGCTACCCACAGTTTTGGTCAATTGATGGAATAGTGGTGCTTTATTATATTATTAGTTATATTCTTTTGGTGCACTCTCCAGTGGTATTGGACGTCATGATAAGTTCTTGTTTGATATTCTTTTATGTACTTTTCGGTGGTATGGGATGCCGTGACGAGTTCCTTTTTATTCTATTTTGTGTACTTCCCGGTGGCATAGAATATAAGGGTAAGTTCTTGTGCTTATTATTCTAAAGTTGGTTGATGATAATTATGGAAAGTAGATAATTTACTTTTATGTATATGGTTTTACTCTTTTGAGATGATATTCGGTTGTTATGACGATTATGGAGTATATTGAGATAGTATGGCATGTTATTGCTTTAGTAGTATAGATGTTATTATAGTGGTATCAAAGAAATTTCAGGTTCGATCCTATCCCTTGACTCTAAGATTATTGTCTTACTTTATATCGTCTTTATATTATAGTTGAGCTCAGTCGGCCGATGATGCCTACTGAGTACCCATGTTTTGGTACTCATACTAAACATTTGTACCTTTTTAGTGTTGACCCAGGTTCTAGTTGCTACTGTCATATGAGTTGACTATTCAGAGATAGGGTGAGCTCTTGGAGATTGAGTTGCCCTTTGCCTTTTGCTTTTGAGATAAATATTTGAGATTATTTAAGACATTTTAGATTCTGAGATTGTAAATTCCTCTTGTCAAGTTTAGAAGATCTTGTATTAATACTATCAGGTCATGGGATTTGTATTTGAATATAGGTTGTCCTTTGTTGTGAAATGTTGTTTTTATATATTATGTTCATATATAGGGTCCTTGTTGGACGTTTTTACCAAGGTAACCCATTGCAATAGCTCTGGGTTACAGTACTGGCTTACTTACCAGTGGGATGTAGTAGGTTCTATCATGACTCCAAATGAGGTAGTGACAAATTGGTATCAGAGCCTAGGTTTCAACGATATTAAAGATACAAGAAAAAATGTCTAATAGAGTCCTGCGAATTGGAACATTAGCGTATGTTTCCTATCTTTAGGAGGCTATGGGACATTCTTAGGAGTCCTTCACTTGTTTTATTATTATCGTGCTAAGTGTTTGAGTTGGTTTGTTGGATATTCTATTGACTTTATTCTTTCACAGATGCCTAAGACACGGGCTTTGCTGATACATGAGGTGGATCCTAAGACCCAGACTCATGAGTTGTCTGTAATTAAGGACCATGGTGTACCTCCCCCAGATCCTATTCTTTCACCGAAGCCATAGACTCCACCACCTCAGCCAACAGTAGGCCAGGGACCAGCCTAGGCTCTACGAAGATTCATTTCTTCTTTTTTGCTTATAGATGCTTTGGTTTAGTTGTTGAGTTTTCTTGATGGTTCACAGACTACTGGAGCAGGAGTCCAGCATATAGCTGCAGCTCCTAAAGTTGAGGTTTCTCATATTCTGGTAGTTGTTTAGCCAGTTTGGACCCACCTTATTATATCTGCTGATGAGTAGAGGACGTCCGGTAGATTCTTGAGGTTAGCTCTGCCTAGATTTTCTGGTGCTCCTAGAGAGGATGTATTTAAGTTCTTGACTGCTTGTGAGGATAGGCTTCGTGGATTAGGCCTTGTGGAGACTTGTGGTATGGACTACACTATTTTTCAATTGGACTAGTCTACTAGACACTAGTGGAAGGGTTTAATGAGTTCTAGACCAGTTGGATCTTCTCCTCTCTTTTGGGCTCAGTTCTTTGAGATATTTTTGGAGAAGTTCATGCCGTGGAGCCTTAGAGACCATTTGAGAGATTAGTTTTCTAGATTAGAGCAGGGTTCTATGACCGTCGCTGAGTATGGGGCTCATTTCATGAGTTGGCTAGGCATGTGACTGTTATTTTAGATTTGGAGTATTTGATGGTTCACTACTTTGTGAGGGATTGAGACTTCCTATTAGGATGGCTACTCAGAGTTTAGTTGTTGCTGGTATAACCTTTGCTGAGGTAACAGATTATGCTAGGGAGATAGATGACATACAACGTGAGGGCTAAGATAAGAGGCCTAAGTATTAGGAAAGATTTGGTGGGAGCCATAGTAGTTCCAGGTTCTGAGGTGGTATTTCTTTTACTGGAGATCCTCTACATCTATCTTTTTAGCCTCAGAGTTGACTAGTTCAGGCAACTCTTTAGACAGCTGATGGGGATCAATTTATTTCTAGTGGGCACCCTAGTAAGGGCGGTGATCAGTCTATGAGAGGTTCATCTATGGGATATACTAGGCGTGGTAGTTATGCCGGATTAGCCTGTTATGTGAGTTCTGGTTTTTCTCATGAGTCATTTCTTACTTGTGGACTTCCTAGTCATTTCTCTAAAGAGTACCCTAGTCATGGGATGATGGTTATTTCAGCCAGGGAGCTACTCCTATTACGGCAGTTCCCCCTTTAGGTAGGGGTAGTGCATGAGGTTGTAGAGATGGTTACTAGGGTGCTCGAGGTGGTACTTAGGCAAGTAGGGCAGGTGGTCATTCAGGTGCCCAGCGAGGTGGCGGGCGTGGTCAGTTGTATGCAATACCTGCTAGGCCCAAGGCTGAGACTTTGGATGCTATAGTTATAGGTGTGATTTTGATATGTCAAAATTTGGCTCTTGCTTTATTTATTCCTGGATCCACTTGTTCATATATATATATATATATATATATATATATATATATATATATCTGCTTATTATGTACCACAGTTGGAGTTGACTAGTGATTTATTATCTATACCATTGCGTGTATCTACTCCCGTAGATGATTCTTTAGTACTTGATCGGGTATTCAGATCATATGTCATGACAGTTAGTGATATTGATACTCATGCTAATATTATTATTCAGCAATTAGTCACGAGCCGATGGGTATTATTTCTTATATTTGTGCTAGATGACTAATGTCGAGAGGCTGTAAGTCTTATCTTGCTTATGTATGTGATACTTGTGTAGAGAGTCCGACACTTCATTCTATTCCTATTGTGTGTGAGTTTCTTGATGTGTTTCCTGACGATCTTCCTGGTATCCCTCCTAACTGTGAGATTGAGTTTGCTATTGACCTTGAGCCTAGTACTTGACCTATTTCTATGGCACCGTATCATATGGCTCCTGTAGAGCCTAAGGAGCTAAACTCTCTCATTTAAGATCTTCTTGGAAAGGGGTTCATTAGACCGAGTGTGACCCCGTGAGGAGCCTCTATTTTGTTTATAAAGAAGAAACATGGGTCGATGCGGATGTGTATTGATTATAGGTACCTAAATAAGGTGATGGCGATGAACCATTATCCAATGCCCCCCATTAATGATTTAGTTGACTAGCTTCAGGGCGCAGCCATATTTTCTAAGATTGATTAAGGTTCGATTATCATTAGTTGAGGATTCAAGTTGAGGATATCCTGAAGATAGCCTTCAGGACACGTTATGGTAACTATGAGTTTTTGGTAATGTCTTTTTGGCTAACTAATGCTTTAGCCGTATTTATAGACTTGATGAATCGTGTGTTCATACCTTATTTAAACTTATTTGTCAGAGTGTTCATTGATGATATCCTTATGTATTTGAGAAGTAGTGAGGAGCATGCGCATCATTTGAGAATTGTGCTCCAGGTTTTGAGAGAGCATGCGCTTTACTCCAAGTACTCAAAGTGCAAGTTTATTTTTGAGTCAGTATCTTTTCTCGGACACGTGGTGTCCAACGTGGTTATTATGGTAGACCCGACTACGATTTCAGCAATTCGTGATTGGGCTAGTCCTACATCTCTGACAAAGGTTTGCAATTTTATTGGTTTGGTTGGTTGTTATAGGTGTTTTGTTGAGAGCTTTACTACCTTATCAACCCCTATGACAAAGATGACTTAGAATAAAGTTGCTTTCCAATGGTCCAAAGAGTGTGAGTTGAGCTTCGAAAAGCTCAAGGATTGTCTCACTTCGGACCCGATGTTAGCTCTTTCTGTCGAGTAGAAATGATTCATAGTGTTTTGTGATGCTTCTGGTGTTGGGCATAGTTGTGTTTTGATGTAGTAGGGTCGTGTTATTGCTTGTTCTTCTAGATAGGTTAAGGTGCATAGTGTAACTACCCCACTCATGATTTAGAGTTGGCAGTGGTAGTTTTCATGCTCAAGATTTGGAGGCATTATTTGTATGACGTGCGTTGTGAGATTTTCACTGATCATCATAGTCTTCAGCACCTTATGACTCAGCGAGAGCTTAATGCTCGCTAGCATAGATGGATGGAGTTGCTTACTATGATATTTCTATCTTGTACCATCCGAGTAAGGCTAATATGGTGGCGGATTCCTTGAGTAACAAGGTGATGAGTATGTGTAGTTTGGCTTGTATTTCAGTTTCTCGGAGGCCATTAGCATGGGATATTTAGTCCTTAGCTAATTCGATGGTTTGCCTTGATATCTCGAATCCAGCGAGAATTTTGACTTTTGTAGAGGTAAGGTCCTCTCTATTTTAGCAGATTTATGATCGTTAGTTTGAGGATGATAAGTTGTGCCTTCTCTATGATCGAGTAGTGAGTGGTGAATCTAGGAGGCATATGATAGATTTTGAGGGTATCTTGAGATTTCAGGGTCGTATTTCTTTTCCCTGACTTGATGATTTATTTCAGTCTTTTTGTATGAGGCTCATAGTTCTAGATATTCTATTCATCCTAGTACAACCAAGATGTATAGATATTTATGACAGTTGTATTGGTGAGATGGTATAAAGAGAGATGTGGAAGATTTTGTAGCCCATTGCTTGTGTTATCAGTAGGTTAAGGTTGAGCATCAGCGTCCTTGTGGCTTGACTCTGAGATTGACCATTCCCGAGTGAAAAAGGAAAAGGATCACCATGGACTTCATTAGTGGTTTGCCTCATACTTCTCGTGGTCATGATAGTATCTAGGTTGTTGTGGATCGTTTGACCAAGTCAACACATTTTATTCTTATTCAGATGACCTTTAGTGTCGAGAAATTAGCCAAGATTTATGTTCAGGAGATAGTTCATTTTCATGGGGTTCATGTGTCTATCATATTAGATCGTGGTTCTGTGTTTACTTTGAGGCTTTGGAGAGAATTTCAGGAGGATTTGGATACTCAAGTGGATTTGAGTACAACCTTTCATCCACAGATGGGTAGTCAGTCCGAGAAGACTCTTCAAGTGCTTGAGGATATGCTCCAAGCCTATGTAATGGACTTTGGAGGTTAGTGGGGTCAGCACTTAGCTTTGATAGAGTTTGCCTACAACAACAGTTATCATTTGAGTATTGAGATGGCCCTTTATGAGGCGTTTTACTGTAGGAGATGCCGTTCTCCTATAAGATAGTTTGAGACATCCGAGGTTAGACCCTGTGGTACAGATTTGCTTTAGGACTCATTGGGTATAGTCAGGGTGATTCAGGATAGGCTTAGAGTAGCCCAGAGTAGGAAAAAGGCCTATACTGACCGTAGACTTCATTCCTTGAGATTCAAAGTGGGTGATTGTGTGTTCCTTCGAGTTTCACCTATGAGAGGTGTGATGTGGTTTGGAAGAAAGGGTAAGCTTAGCCCTCGCTATATTGGTCCTTTTGAGATTCTTCATGTGGTTGGCGAGGTATCCTATGAGTTGGATCTATCTCCAGACTTTGCCATTGTTCATCCGATTTTCTATGTCTATGTTGCGGAAGTATATTCTGGATCCTTATTATGTGCTTAGATGGGACTCTGTCCAGTTGGACGATCAATTAACCTTTGTGGAGGAGCCCGTGCTTGTTTTGGCTAGTGATGTGAGGCAATTGTATACTAGGGAGATTCTGGTTGTCAAGGTTCAATGGAGGCATCGTACAATAGAGAAAGCCACTTGGGAGATTGAGAGTGAGATACTGGCCCATTATCCTCACTTGTTCGAGACTTCAGGTACTTGCTTGTCTTTAACTTTTGGGGTTGAAAGTTCCTTAGTAGTGGATGCTGTAATAACCCTTTAGATTATTATCTGTATTCTTGCTTGCTTCCTTCGGTAGAGGTTCTCCATAGCTGTCCTAAGTCATTGATGACTTGCGGGGACTGATAGTTTAGTTACCTGATGGTTATTTGGGTTTT
Organism: Capsicum annuum; assembly: GCF_002878395.1. Lineage (NCBI taxonomy): Eukaryota > Viridiplantae > Streptophyta > Magnoliopsida > Solanales > Solanaceae > Capsicum > Capsicum annuum. Next base: position 1,559,371 of record NW_025833140.1, on the reverse strand, counting down.
AGAACCCCTTTTCTCAATTTGAAGACTTCAATGGTCCTAATTGACCACAAAGCCAAAACTTTAGTAAATAGCATTGTAGGCAAAATCTGTCTTCGCCATTGCATCCAGAATGTTGAAAACTATGGGGTTTCATATCCTATGTGGTTGAAACAAACCCTGAATGCATTCCGATGCATTAAACGAAGCTCGAAACCAAGTTCCAAGCTTTTCCCATGCATAGCATGTACCGAGGTGCCACGACCATAGCTAAGGAGGTGCGACCACAAGACCAAGACCGCAGTGACATAGGGGCCACAACCACGCTATCACAGGTTTGGGTGGTCCATATTTAAATGTTGTCTTATATGAATTTTGTCCATTTTATGGCTCCCCTTTTACCTAGAAACCCTAATGGAGTATAAAACCTTCTAAGTGTGTGTTGTAGGTTGAATTAGAGCTTAAACAACTTGTGTGATTGATTTTTGTTACAATCTAAGGTAACAATTCCTTTAATTTGATATTGATTTCATGGTTTCTTGACTCAAAACCCCTAAATCATTGTTGGTCAATTGTAGCCCCAAAATTGAGTGATTGACTCAAATTACTTAAGGTTTTTAACTTCCTAAAGATAGTTAGGCTATGGGTTGGTCTTGGAAACTCCTTTCCAAGGGTGAAACCCAATTAGCATTTTGGTGTCACTTTGAAACACATGGCACAATGGTGCTATAATGGGTATTGTTATTCTTCTTGTAATGCTTAGATTGTATTATTGATAGCATTGCTTATGGAAGAGGAAGCTTTGCGGAAAGGAAAGGAAAACCTCATTTGATCGTGAGTTGCTTGGATTCAAGGTAGGTTAGGCTTACCCGTAGACTAGATTGAGCTTGTTTTTAATGTAATTGTTGATATATTGTGAGATTGTGCGGGGAATTTAGATGCTAGTTTATTAAATAGTGAACTTGGGATATATTGATTGCTTTAGACTATTAATTGGTAAGCTATGATATTTGACCATTAGTCTAGGACCTTGGTTAGCTTATTTGTGGTCTCATGACTAGTATGAGAACACTATCGTTGTTCTATGAAGACATAATTGGTATACTTCTCTATCCTTAGGGGTGTTTTGACCTATATAATGCCTAGATAGGAGATGGCCTTGGTGTAGGGTTGACTTAGGAAGGATTCTTGAAGAGACTTTCCCTATAGACCTACAAAGGATCGGTAGGCCCTTATGGCGAGATAAAGATGACTTAGCCTAATTATGGGTAGAACCTAGACAAGTGTTAGTAAAACTTTGGCTTTCTCGGAGATTTATAAATGGGACTTGACCCACCTTAAGTTTGAACTAGGTAAATGCTTAGTGACCTAGATACGTGGTAATTGTCTAAACTATTTCTACATAGGAGTTATGATGCTTGAACTCAATTAGTGGATTATCTTGTGATCATGATTTGAATAATCTTGTTAAGTGATTATTGTGGATGTCTTGTAAATACTCATGCTCTTGTTTATGATCATATTACGTGTGAAGCTTATTAGCAAGGTAAAATAGCAAGTGTATCCTACATCCCTACTTTCTTATATTGTAAACTTTTGTGCATGTTTGTTGGATTGGCTATGTATATGGATGTATGTTATTGTATCTGGAGGAATATGTGATATTATGACGATGTACGGTTTGAGTCTATAGGAAAATGTGATATTATGATGATGTCCAGTTTGAGTCCGGAGGAAAATGTGATAATATTATAATGCCCGGTTCATGTTCAAAGGAAAATGTGATATTATGATGATGCCTATTAAATCTGGAAGAGGTAAGAACATTACGATGTCATGTGGGGCAAATTTACTTATATGCTTTGATATTTGTAAGTTTAGGCTGTGTGGGGCCAATCACCTATGTTTTTGAGATATGAGGTCTCTCTTGGTATATTGCTATTCATTTCTTGTTCCAAATCAGTAAATGAGAGGTGTGACCCTTGTTGATGCTAAATTAGTAACTGGATGAAACCTATGCCTAATATTAGGTTAAGACTTAGTGGTGTGAATAATCTTGCGTAGAATCAAGGGTTAACCTATTATGTATATCCTTGACTTGAATAAGAGGTTGTATTATGAAATCTTTCCTAGTAAAGTGGCTTATTGATAACTAGTTACTTCTAAAATATATGATTTCTATTTGGAGACTAGAAACCTAATAAACTAGTTGTTGGACTTTACTTGATTAAAATATGGAAATTAGCCCTTAAGGTTGTAACATGCTTAGTAATGATGGACCTAGTGTTGCATGATGGTTGGTTAAATTATCTTCTATTAAGTGAGGTTAAGATGGCTTAATTGATAAATCGTGTAATGAAGATGCTAGCTAAAGAATGGCCTTATGATAGATGAATAACCTATAATATGGGTGGCTTGTAGTTTTTCCTAATTTGATGGCTAGTAATGATAAGACTTGTAATCTATTGATCCATGGAAGGATAATGATAACTAGTATCGACTTCACGCGGTGTTTATCAATGAATTATAGAATTAATGACTACATGTCTATGCTATGATAATGTTGCCTTCTTTATGCTAGATTATGGTATGGGTATTTGGAAGTGTATTTTGGTACTGATCTATGGCAGGATTGAGCTACCCGCGGTGTCAGTTAATTGATGGAATAGTGTGCTTTATTGTATTATTAGTTGTATTCTTTTGTAGTACTCTCCGGTGGTATGGGACATCGTGATGAGTTCTTGTTTGATATTCTTTTCTGTACTCTCCGGTGGTATGGGTTGTCGTGATGAGTTCTTTGTTCTTCTCTCTTTTGTGTACCTCCCGTCGGTATGGGACGTCATGGTAAGTTCTTGTGCTTATTGTTCTAATATTTGTTGATGATCATTATGTCATGTAGATTCTTTACTAATGTGTATATATTTTTACACTTTCGAGATGATATTCGGTTGTTATGGAAAATATAGAGTATATTGAGATAGTATGTCATGTTATTGCTTTAGTAGTATAGATGTTTTTACAGTCGGCTGATGATGCCTACTGTGTACTAGTGTTTTGGTACTCATACTATACTTCTGTACCTTTTTGGTGCAGACCCAGGTTCTAGTTGTCGTTGTTGAGCTAGTTCGTATGAATTGTCTATTGGGAGACAGTGTGAGATCTTAGAGATCGAGTTTTCCTCTTTCCCCTCTATCCTTATTTGACTTTTGCTTTCGAGACAAATGTATCATATTATTTAAGACATTTTAGATTCTAAGATTGCAAATTCCTCTTGTCAAGTTTAGAAGCTCTTGCATTAATACTATTAGGTTGAGGGATTTGTATTTGAATATCGGTTGTTCTTAGTTGTGAAATATTGTTGTTATATATTATGTTCACATATAAGTCCATGTTGGACGTTCTTACCAAGGTAACCCACTGCAATAGATCCAGGTTACAGTATTGGCTTACCTACCGATGAGATGTGGTAGGTGCCATCATGACTCCAAATGGGGTTGTGACACATACCTATCATACTCACTTTTTTTATCCCTCCAATAACAATCTCTATCTCTATCACACCATTCCCTTTCTCGATCATGATCGTTCCAATCTTGGTTCCCATCTTGCCTTTGGTAGGCCGAGCGGGAATCCCACAGATGATTAGCAAAGTACCTTATCTCCTTATCAAGGGCCTTTGCTTTATCCTCATCTTACCCTTTAGATACAACGACATTGACTTCTTTTACGGGTGCACTCATCACATGCTTTATAAGGAGTTCTAATTGTTTCATCATCTTAGCCATATTTTCATCCCTTTCATGATCTGTCTTTCTTTGCTCTTTGTTCACAATTGAGGTAGCGGTATATCCTGCAGCTACTTCGGTGTCCCTTGTATGCCACCCCCTATTTTGCTTTGTGATTTGCTCAAGCATAGTCGAAGCTATTCCATATGATAACTTTACAAGTGACCCACCAAAAGCGTTGTCCACCACATTTTGTTGAATTGGTCTAACGTCCTTTACAATATTTGAAGAAGCATCTTCTCCGACACTTCATGGCTAGGGAATTGCATGATCTTTTCATTAAACTTTCTCATACTTCATACAAAGGCTCCACATTGAGTTGACAAAAATTTGTAATTTTGTCTGGAAATCATATTATCTTTAAAGGAGGAAAATACCAATCCAAAAAGGCATCCATAAGCTCAACCCAAGATGTGATGGACCCAACGGGTAGAGTCCTCAACCATAACATCGTTTCACCCATTAAAGAGAATGCGAATTGCCACAACCTAATGGACTTTTTTTTGATATGAGCAATGTAAAACAGGGCACACACCTCAACAAAAATTTTCAAATATAGATATGGATCTTTATGTCCTTGACCCCCGAATATACCCTTCATTTGTAACACATGTAGCATCATAAAGATGTCCTTGTTATTGAGGTTCCCATCAAATGGGTCCTTAATACTCCCATTGTGACTCATGGTGTCATGATTACTATGAAAATCACCTATAAGATAAAAACAACAAACAATGTAAATATAAAAACTACGAGGCTACCCAAAGTTACTAACAACACCACACAAGCAAAAACTAAGTTTTAGTCCTCGATAATGGTGCCATTTTTGATAACTCTCAACTTACACCATTTATGTACTGTAAGGGGTCGTTGCCAATATAAAACCAACAAGAGTCGGGGTCTTATCTACAAGGAGTGCAAACTTGTTTTCAAATACTAGGTATGTTGAGAGTTCACTAAGTGTTAACCCATAATGTATACTTAAAAGTAGACATGAAATTAAATGGGGGTTAGGATCTAAAACTTTATTTAGAAAAAAATCAAACTATAACACTAAGCAAGAAAAATAATTGAAAATTAAAAATCCAATGAGAGAAGAGTCTTAGGGCTATACAATCCTAAGGGTCATTCATATAATTGGTGCTTGAAGGTTAGTCCATTTCTTAGTCAGAGATGTGGGTAAGCTAGATTTTAGCTCTTAGTATTAGTCTTTAAATAAAACACTAAATTACATTCATGGATTCAATACTTCATAATCATGCCAAACTTACTAATTCAAAACATGAACATAGTATCCCTATCTCTAGGATGATGCCTATCAAGCTAGCTAAATTACATAACATCCTTATTTCTAAGATAATGATAAGGAAATAACTAGTATCAAATAGTTGCTCACAATTTCTCATCACCCATATCTATCTTTCAAGGATGATGTGGGATCCAGTAAATTGGAGTTTTTACCCATATTTGTCATTTCAACCATCGAGTAATAGAAAAACCCAAACAACAATAACTAATAATTTGGACTAACAATCAGCACCCATACATACTAACACCCTATTCAAGCATAACCCTAAGATAAATATTTAGTTACTCATGAAATTGAAGACAAAAGATATACCAAAGTTTGCATTCAATGTTTCCATTGAATATGCAAAGCAAGAATAATACCAAATTCAATTTTAAAATTACAACTCAAAATCTCTTGGAAATTTAATAACAATTGCTCTTGTCAAAAATTGGAGTGTTTCTCTCTACTCAAAATTGAAAAATCAGTTCCAAGATACCCTAATTTTGTAAGGATTTTTCCCTTTTGAGAATTGGGTTCAGCTATGTGAAATTACCAAACAGTCCTTAGACACTTAGCCAATCCATCACGATCACGTTCATGTCTCTGCGATCATATGGATTTTAGTTGCGAATGCCATTGCTTACCTTGGTTTACCAGAAAATATCTCTATCCCTTAACCACGATTAAGATAATTGAGAGCTGCTTGATTCCCAACCGTTGCTCTTTTTTGTCCATTTTATTTACCTTTATTTTGATTTCCACTGACTTTTATCATAAGCCTTGCAATTCCACAAATACTAGAAAAGAGTGCATTCAAATGGAGAATTATTCTCAATTACATAATTTAATCATAGTAATATGCATAAATTTTTATGTCAATGAGTGGTAAATTTATCACTCATCAATGAACAATGCTAAGAAGTTGCTTGTATTCAAGATTGTTTTCACAAGAGAGAATGAGATTGGGAAAAAAGGATTACAATAGTTATTTGAGGCTATCAACCCTTTTCTGATAACTTGATACCCACAAGGTTATAGTTAAACTGAGATTAAAGACAAAGGTTAGTAAAGCAATACCCTAAGACTCACAAGGTGAAGGGTGAGATTTAATAATATATTAACACGACAGTTCGTAATACCTAGCTTATCAGATTCTGCATGTGTGGAGGTGAGATAGATGGATTAAGCATGAAAAACCTACTAAGTTAAGAAGCTAGGGGGAACACATTCCTAGTGTTCATATAGATTGTTTACAACCAAAAGTATTCACCAATTGTTACTTTTTACTATTTGATACAGAATTCCCTCATTTACTTTCCAACACCTCCGGCTACTTAAGCAAGTTTGAGAGACAAATTCGACCTATTCCTTATGGTATCGACCCCAACCTAGTTGGTTTATGATAATTTGACAGCGACCATATTGTATCTTCTTAGAGAGTATAGCTTGGGCGACATCAGTGTGCTAAAACCAGCACTAGACTTAGAGAGATATAACACCGATATAAAATTTAACCAAGTTATCAGCCTATACCATCATTGCCATCTCAGGTTAAACCTCATCCTCCAACTCATGTTATCCAAACTGGACCTGAGATGAATAAAACTCAAACATTACCACCATAATATCCTATAACTTTCTAGTCTAATAAGAGAGAGAACAAGTCTAGTTCTATTACTGATAATGAGGATTCAACCTTTCTCAAATCTGAGGAAGGGTGAAGTCTACTTCAGGTACTAATTATTGAGAGACATATGCACCCTAGTCTGAGGAGGGTGATGATATATTACAGGTTACTAAGGATTCTTCTACTTTAGCTCTAGTAGCTTCGGAGTCCACATACATCTTTGTCATACCAGGAGCTCCAAACAATTAGAGATGATAAATGGTGAACATGCAGAGCATGTATGAAATGGACATAGCTACTGCTGATTAGGGCATACCGCAAATAAGTATAGTTAAGGAGCCTTGTATTAGGATACCCAATTTGGCAAGGGTTCCATACATAAAGGTTGTTTTTGATAGATATGGGTTTGGTTGGATGGACGATCCATTAGGATCTTATAGCCTCGAAGTAGTGAGATATTTTTATACATCTTAAACCACATGGGTAGAATTAATCACACTTAGTTAAAGGGAAAGCACAGGACCTGCCCCTAATTACTTATACACTGGTCAAAGGGGTTAGAGTTGATTTATCTGAGACGACTATTCATAAATTTTAATTTGGGCTAGTGTTTTTGGGGCCAACTACTTGTGACACCCCAAAAATCCAAGCCATTATTAGAACCATACTTCAAATTCATAAAAAATTAAAAATCATGTTTTGATAGTTATATAAGTGATTTAGACATATATTAAATCCTCAAATAGCTCCTAGCTTATGGAAAAGTCAAAACATCCCTTAGCGACTAAATTTTTGTAAAGAATATAACTATAGTAATATTTCGATGAGCATACCTTTTGGTATACTAAGAATTTCTGAGCTAAAGATCTACCAATAAATAAATAATTGAATTATCGTCCCAATTATACAAATTTTTCCTTAATCCGATATCGGGGTAAAAAGTTATGGCCAAATTACTGAAGCATTGTCAAAGCTGGCAATGACTACGACTTTGATGATGATGCATAGTCTGGCCCTATGATTTGTTAGGAGGACTTTTCACCATGAAAGTTGGAGCCAAAATTTGAATTTTTGACTTTGATTCAAGCTATAACTCATGGGCAGACCCAATGAGTTATGGCCAAACTCGTTGGAACGGATTCTAGGCATTTTCTAAATGGTTCCTAAGGTTTTTTTGGTCTTTTTACACTGTCTTAACCCCAAATCTATTTTGTTTAAGTTATTCTAAGGCTGAATAAAAAGCTGAAACAACCCCAAATCCATCATTCTCAACACAAAACCAAAAATACTTCAAAAATATGCGATTCTCTCTTTTATAAAGCAACAAATTAGGGGTTTTAATCTTCAAGTTCAAATCCCCAAAAACTTCAATTAAAGAATCAAAAGTAATCAGGTATGTGGGTATTCAATAAGGATCTCCTTTCATCCTCACGCCCCAAATTATGATTTTTATTTCAGGAATTTTATGATTTCTGTAGTCTAGGACTTTTACCCAATTGTCATTCTAAGCTTAAATTCAATCCCCCCATGATATAATTTTCACTCATAAGCATGTTTTAATGATAATTAATGACTTCTTAGACCCATAATATATCATTCATGCTGTTATCATGTCCATGAATGATTTACATGTTATTACTCAAAATTTAAAGCAATGATCAAGTTATGAATGATATACCTATGTTTTTAATATTTCTCAATCCTCAATTTTAATTCTCCTTTTGATTTAGGGTTCCATGAATAGTGTAGGTTTTATGATCCCTCCATGAAATCCTTGAATTCAACCATGAGATAGTGTTTTCTCATAACTTCTAGCATTCTTTTGTATTCTAATCATGATAATTTCTTACATTGATGAAATTGATGGTTTTTTGAGTTTAAGTCATTAAATTTCTTATCATATCATTACTTGGAAATTATTGTATTTAATTATATTTTTTAATGTTGGCGTGTTAAGAACACTCGATACTTAAATAGTCATGCATGTTTTAGATTTTCAAGTTACACGTCATTCAAACCATGTTTGTATCATTATATTAAGTTCATAAATGTAATATTATTTTAAGAATACCATATCTGAGAAAATAAGTTATCAATTTATGTACTAGTTTATGCTTCTATGTCATTTTAGTTAAGAGTAGAACTTAGCACTAAGTGAATTTAGGGTTGAAGGCTTTCTTGATAGTCTGATAGTAGAGGGTGAAACTTTAGTAGTAGTCTTTAAGTTCCATAACTACGTAACCAATGTTGGTATGAGAGGTCTTCCTACATTTAGAGGGGTGAGACTCTCTTATGGGCACCTTCTAGTCGAGTGTAGCACCCTAGTGCTTCTGGACAATAGTTTAGTTGATCCACATATCCAGTGTTAGTACCCGTGGAAAAGTTATAAAACTGTTCCAACTAGGGTTATAGGTTTGACCCTGATTAGCTCAATTGGGGGATATCAGTGAAATGTTAGCTCTCATAGTCTTAGTTAAGTATACAGACCACATTAGCTCAGGTTTGCATGACCAAGTGTTCAGTTTATTTGTTATTCAGCTATTTAGTTTTACAAATTATTTCAACATATACTTTACTTGGTCTTACATTCATTATACATATTCATGCCTTCATACAAGTATTCATACATGATCCTCAGTATGATTTTACAAACTATTCAATTTTCAATTGACATTTACATATGGTATTTATGTTTCTACCACTTCCTAGCATTTGAAATATTTTGAAATCCATATTTAGAAATTTCAATGTCTTACAACATTTAAGTTCAACCATGGTTTAAATGCATATTCTAATAAATAGCTTATGTCCTCAGTTTTAAAGCATACATTAAGTATTTCTATAATTTAGTATATGTCTCGCATACTCAGTATATTCCAAAGTACTAACCACATATATGTGTGCAACTATATTCCTTCATGTTATAGGTACCAAAGGTATCCCACACATCAGTATTAGATAATTTATAGTGTTTAGCTAATAGGTGTTGGGTTCTCTTATTTTAAGGACTAAAGTCAGTTGCAGTTCTTGTATTTTATTTTTATTATTTTTATTGATTGATTAGGGATAGTTGGGGGGTCATGTCCCGACTACTATGTCAATATAGTAGAGGCTTCATAGATTGTGAATCAGAGCCAGTAATTGTAATTCAAGTTCCTTTTTCTCTCTCTTTTTCAGATTTTAGTGTTGTAAACTTTGATCAGTTATGTATTGAAACAACTTATCTCATGTTGATTATGTTTCCGCTTAATTTTTTAGAGTTTATATATATATATATATATATATATATATATATACATATACATATAAATTAAATTAGTAGCTCAAGTATCATGCAAATATATGAGTTAGCGTGGGATCACTTGTGGTTCTAAGTGCCATATTACGACTATGTGATAGTCTTTGGTAGTGACAGACTTGGTATCGTAGCACAAGGTTTAAGTGTCCTAGCGTGTCTATGAAACCGTGTCTAGTAGAGTCTTGTGGAATGGTATGGAGACGTCTGTACTTTTCTTTGAGAAGATACAAGGAAATTAAGACATATTTCCATTCTTTCTTATCTCAGCTCGTGCTGTAGAGTTGTTCTCTAAGAAAGTGATATAGATTCTTATCTTGCTTTATAAATGCCAACTCTGACTTAATCTTGGGGTAATAGAAACTAAAAATCCTAAAATTCCTACTGATAGAGTTTTATCAGTCAGTCCCTACAGACAGTTATGGGATTGGATGTGGGCTCAAAAGGGATCCCACCAGTACCTTTATTTTCCCATGTCTAAAAGATTTTATTCATGCTCATGAAAAATAATGCACTAATCCATGGTTATATGTGCTCTCAGAATCCTATGACATCATATGATCTAGAGTTAGAAGCATGAACCTAGAAGTTTATCAATAGTAAAGTGGGGATAATGTTTATTTAAATTTAGTAGATTATGTTTACATAGAGCTAGAAAGGTGTTATGTAGTTTTTTTAATAGAACCTTGAGAAAGATTTCTCAATTAAGGGAGACTTAGAGTATGTTAATGCTTTAGTCGGGATAGAGATTAGGCAGTGACCACAATGATAGAGAGCTTGTTAAGGTTGAGTATGTTCATAAAATTTTGTTTGGATTAGTGTTTCATTATTCCTATCTAGTAGTAATAAGTGGGTATTAGTGTATGATATGTTCTATTGATATCCATGTTAAGTGTTAGAATCTAAGTTTGAATTTTGGATTATTGAGCAAATAGAAAAAAGAGTTTGAAACTCTAGATAGTGTGAACTCAGATATGGTAATACTCCTAATGATTCTAAGTTAGTAAGTTTAATTTATTAAAAGATGGTTAGTGGGGATATATAAAGTTAAGATTTCTATCATTGAAGGAAGTACTAGTAGTGGGTTTTACACTTTAAGATTGTAACACCCCGATTTTCTGAACCAAAATTCTACACAGTGCTCATGACCCCGAAGGGCCACAAGCTAATCCATGACTGATATCTATACTTGTATACTGCATAATATATCATAAAATGCGGAAACATAAACATGAAAGGCCATAAGGTTCGAAATGAATAAACATCTGATAAAAAAATGTCTAAAAAAGGTATAACAATACCAAAACAAGTCATAAATACTAAAAATAATGAGATCTGAATATCTAATCTGACATCTAGTGTAAAAGCCTCTAACTGAACTGAATAAGGAGTTGAAGGAACATGTCTCCAACTAACTCCATCTAGCAACTGAATAGTAAATGTAGCAATAATTATATCATCCTCGAATGAGAAGGACTCACTGTAAACTCTAAACACTGGAATGCTACTGCTGATTTGGAGCTCGTGCCTTTGAACCTATGGTGTAACATAAGAGAAAGAACCATAGCACAAATACGTTAGTACATCTAAATGTACTAAGTATACGAGTGAGGTATGCTAAATGCAAAGGGTTATATGCATGAATAATACTGAATAATATGAACGTGAGAACATATACATGCATACATAACTATAACTGAACTAGTGGAGATACTGACTACTGAGTCTAAATACTGACCACATGAGTGTACTGATACTGAGATACCAAATAGATGAATGACTATTTCTAATAGTTTGAATTATGAAAAACTGGTCTGGTTGACTATGTCTGACAGTCCTGAAGCGGATTCTGATATCTTGAATTCTGATAACTGACATGACTAATACATGAGTTTAGAAAACTGATATTACTGATATAACTATGATGATTGTCCTAACCGATGTAATTGATACTGAGTGACTGTATCTAATAGTCTAAGTTCTGATGGAACTATCTGAGTTCTATTCTATATGGAGTAACTGAATTTGAGATCAGTTCTATCTAGTGGGTGATCTTTAAATCTGATGATTCTGATATCGTTTATCTATAGTTGAGATCAGTCCTATCTAATAAGTGATCTTGAAGTCTATTTCTAATGATAAGGACTGATTGTCCCTAACAGTACTGAATCTGTACTATTGAATTGAGTTGACTGTATCTGGCAGTCCTAAATCTGTAACTGAAACTATGGGATGTATTCATCTAATCGACATACCCCAAGCTAAGCTGACTGGGGTCCAATCTTTTCCCTGACTGGAAGGGTGTTAGTACCGCACCACCAATAAAGACATCTGTTGTGGAGTCAGTCCTAATCTAGTGGGTGACTCCTGGGATCAGTCCTATATATATATATATAAATATGCTAACGGGTGAACCTTGAGTATGTCAGTCCTATCTAACGGGTGACATCTCGTACCTACGCTGACAATGTAGTTTTGGAACTTAAGGATTGCTTCTAGGGATCTCAGCCCTATTCTAGCGGGTGAGCCCCCATCCCTAGGTTCGCTCGGTGCTGAATCCTACTCCTATCTAAAAGACATTAAACTAAATAACTGGGCTGAACTGAGTAACTTAACTAAACTGATTTGCTGAACTGATACTGATTAACTAAAATAAAAATAGTAATATTGTTTAGTGAAGCTAAAACTGAGTGTACTGGATACTAATGACGGATGGAATATAATGAGTTCTAAGGACTGATTAAGATTACTGAAGTTACTGAGATTTACTGTGATTATTAGGTTACTGAGCACTGAGATTACTGAGATTACTAGGTTTTCCTGAGTCACATGACTAACTAATTTCTATAGATCATGGCTTGACAGAGAGTATCGTGAAACATGACATAGCTCTAGGCACACAACTATATTTTTCGAGTACAAGTACCCCCAGGACTCGATGAAAGGAAACTGACACACATGACTGACTTGATCATTAGAGTAGAGTCCATAATTCACAATATCATAAATAAGGGATTTTATATTAAGCATGTTTCTCAATAATGTATTTCATGGAAGGTAATTTCATACAACATGTATATACTTGCATATCTTTCAATATCATGCTCATTACATATTAAAAACACAATCCATAATATTATAAATTGGGGAATTTCATGAAGTACATGGGTATTCTACGTCTTGTACATGAGTGGGTTTTGAAAATAAGCATAGAATAATTCCATAAGACTAGTTCATGAGTAATCCAACAGTGTTCAGAAGACACATTATCAACATGGATGACATTGAATCATAGAGGCCAATCATGAATCCTTTCCTTAGTCACAATTTAGCTATAACACATGATTTCTAGTCTCTTAGGTATTTTATCAAACACCTTACATGCACATCTTAGGCCTATGTGTAAATCATACAATTACTTATCATAAATAATCAAACTTACATGTTTTTAACTCATATGAGTCATAGATTCATAATGACACAAAAAGATTCTATATTGGCATTATTCAACAAACAAACATGATCAACAATCCATTCATAACATGAAAACCATAATATATAGTTTTAGAAAAGGGTTCTTTAACTTCATGGATGAAAGAAGTCCATGAATGAACACTCGCATACCTTAGAAAGGAAACCTTGATGATTTGCTGGAGAGTTCTTGGATTGGGAAACTTAATTCTTGATTATCTTGGAAAAAGGCTTGAATCTTGCTTTTGAGAGATGAGTTTGATGGAAACCCTAATTTTGTGGTTGAGAGCGTAAGAGAGGTTTTTTGAGATGCTTAACTGAAGAAAAATAGGAAAAATTCTTTCTCTTTAGGGTTATAAATCGTGGGAAGTGAAAGAAAAAGACAAAAATACCCTTTTGAAATAAATTCCCAGTTATTGAAAATAATAGCTGGCGATATTTATGATAAGACGTCAAAAATACGGCATGCCGTCAAAAATGTCATCACACAGAAGATGGATTCTGCCTAAGGCTGACGATATTTGTGACATGGCATCAAAAATAAGGTAAGCCATCAAAAATATTGTCACACAGAAGCTGAATTCTGCCTAAGGCTGACGACATTTGTGACATGGCGTCAAAAATGTGGTAAGCCGTAAAAAATGTCTTCACATAGAAGCTGGATTCTGCCTAAGGCTGACTACCTTTGTGACATGGCTTTAAAAATATAGTAAGCTACCATGAATGTCGTCACTTAGGATCTAGATTCTTCCTAAGGCTGATGACCTTCGTGATAGGGCGTCACAAATGTGGTAAGCTACCACAAATGTCGTCACACTATTTCCAGTCTGACATGCTGGAGTAAAATAGGAATAACTCTTTTCTCCGATATCAAATTTAGGAGAAATTTGTTTCATTGAAAAGATAATTCAATTATCTATCTATTGGTAGGTCATGAGCTCAAAAATTCCAAGTATAATGAGAGATATACTCGTTTGAAATTAACTATACCAATATCCTTCTCAAGAATTCAATCGGTAAGGAATGTTTTGATTCGTCTGATAGCTGGGAGTTATTTGAAGCCTTAATATACATCTAACTTACTCATAAAACTATAAAAGAACCATGATGTAATATGCATGAGCTTGGTACATGGCTCTAATATTGTTTTAGATTTTTTAGGGTATTATAATATCTCCCCCTTGGAAATATTCGTCGTTGAATGATGATTGCTTGAGAGGGGAGAAAGGATGAAACGAAGCATATATAGCATGAATGATTGATCATGATTTCATGGATGACATGACTGAAAACTGAGCATATCATACTGTTAATGCATGGGTAGCTGATTTATGAATGTAGGACTGAGTGTTCTGATAAACTGAGATGCTTAACTGATAAGTTGAATCCATGCATATCTGATGCATGATTATATGACTGACATGATATGTGAATGCATGACTGAAAGTACTGATAAGCTGACCACATATATCTGATGTGTGAATACATGACTGAACTGACTTATGAACATGTGACTGAACATATAATGGTAAAGATACAAAGTTTGAACTAAAAACTGAGCATGGAACTAAATACCATGCTTGTATTGAAATTTGAACATGAGAATGAGTAGCCTCAAAGAAGACTGCTACCATGAACTAAAAATACTAATGAGTCTGAGGTTGATTACTTAATATGCATGAGCGGAAACATAAGAACATAACTGAATTTGGAACTTAATTTATGAACTGAGCTGAGACATTGAGTACATGGCCTACGACTAAGTATTAAGGCTAGAGGGTCGGCTCATAAGTAACACTTCCTCCAAGATAGATTCATCAAAGAAAATAACATGTTTAAATCATGGAAGTTTGGGGGCTATAATGTATCTCCCCCTTGGGACACTATGTCCCTTGAAGGATGCTGGACTGACCTTGCTGAGATATTAAGGAAGTTGAGGTGATGCACAAGGCACCTAGGTAAGAAATAATGATTGATTATCTAAGATCTAAAACTGAAGAGTGATGCACGAATACATAGACATACTAACTTATCTGATTAACTAAGTAACTGGTAACTAAATGCTGGGTATGCAAGACTGAATTGCACTTAATCTGAGTAGCTGGGCTGAGGCCATAAAGTATTATGCATATGATAAGGGACTGACTAGGTATCATGAGGTAACTGATCATGGATTTCATGAAAGCTATATTGTCTGAAAATGCAGGACCAAATGTATTACATAATTTAGAAACATTCCATAGACTGAGATATTGAAATACCTATAAATGAGTAGCTGATAAATGTATGCTATGGTCAAGAAAGTCTAAAACTAAACTAAATTTTTGAGCTGAATACTGACCTAAAGCTAACACTATAACTTAAGACTGTAACGGGGATCCATAACAGATCTAAATGCTGGGTGCTAATAACTGAATATTGAAACTGAGGTTTAAACTGATACTAAAGTGCTTAATTCTCAGACTGAACACTAATTACTGAGTACTGAACTGTAACTAAGATAAAAGATGAGTTGTGATAGTTGCACAATAATGGCTAACATAAGTCAAGGGTTTGAATCTACATTCACACTCTGAACTTTCCAAATTTCTAAATATTACATCTTGTTAGCCCTTTGCTTGCATACTAACAGGATATTCAAGCCTATCTTTGTATATACACCCTCGTATAAAACATGTATGCAATAATCTGCTCTTAACATGAAATATCAACTCTCTCCCATCTAAGAAATTTCTCAACACTACACTATTCTCATAAAGAGAGCTCATGAAGGGTTAAATCAGAAAAACCTAAAACATGAATGAATACTGACTGAACTTGACATATGATTGAAACCTGAGGAATAGAATATCAACAACTTAGATTTATGAAAAATGTCTGAACTGAGTATATACATGATATAGTCTGAATTTATCTGATTAGTGAGGGCGTAGCATAAGTCATGGAAACTGAGTATACTGGGAGCATAATACGTGTACATAAGTTATGAGCTGCATGACCTGAGTCTGGAATTTTTGAGTTCATGAAACATGATTTGTAACACTGAATGATCTAGAACTAAACTTCCTATACTGGAAACTGAAAGCACACATAATTCTATGGAATGCGTGCGAATATAAGCTATATCCATGGAATCTGAGACATGAAGAATACATAGGCATTATGCTGACTGAAGTACGAAGATTTACACTGAGATAAGGGTGGGTCGGGAATCGTCTTCCCTAACTGCTTTTATGTACATACTGGCACTACTACTGGAATTTGAGAGCCTGACTTGGTTACTTGATCTATCTTTTCTCCCTTAGCTTTAAGCCATCATTATAAATCTGTGAACACTAAACTAAACTCTAAACTGAACTGTAATCATCATTACATACTTACACTCTGATTAACACATGCTTGCCTTACTAAAAACATCATCTGCCCCTGTTTCCCTCACATACTACTAGTATCACATTTACACCTTCATGCTTAATTTTGAGTCAATAAACTTAAATTTATAACTCATACTATTCAAGCCTACTAATTTATTCTGGCACAACTATCCCCATGAATACATAGTCTGTTCAATCAGGATATTATTATCCCAACTCTACTACTGCTAAACTCCTAGGTTCATGCTTCTAAATGTAGTCATATGCTATCATAGGATTTTGAGAAGTGATCTGCTGGCATATCTACATCTGGGTTTGAGAATGAGTTCTCATGATCATGAATGAGATCCGTACAACTTTAGGACATAATTAAACTGATGGGATACTGTTGAGCATGAGGAAAATCCCATAGCTATCTGCAGGGACTATTTGAGAAAACCCTATCTGTAGGACTTGATCTTCACTACTTTTGTTACCTTGAAAGTAAGGTAAAGTTGACTTGACTAAAGCATGATGAGAATCTACATGAGTTTTCTGAGAGAACCTTTCGATAACATGATCTGAGACATAAAACAAGGGAAACTGTTCCTAAATATCTCATAGCCTCCTGCACATAAGTGTGGTGCACAACACACGTATGTATAAGACTATACTAGATGCGGCTTTCAAACTTCCTAGGACTCTATTGAACCTTAGGCTCTGATACCAAGTTTGTAACACCTTAATTTTCTAAACCGAAATGCTATAGGTGCTCATGACCCCGAAGAACCACAAGCTAACCCATGACTATTATCTTTACCTGTATACTGTATAATATATCATAAAATGTGGAAACATGAACATAAAAGGCCATAAGGTTCGAATTGAATAAATTTCTGATAAAAAAATATCTGAAAAAGGTATAACAATACCAAAACAAGTCATAAATACTGAAAATAATAAGATCTGAATATCTAATCTGACATCTAGCATGAAAGCCTCTAACTGAACTGAAGAAACAGTTGAAGGAACATGTCTCCAATTAACTCCATCTAGCAACTGAATAGTAAATATAGTAATAATCATATCGTCATCGAATAAGAAGGACTCACTGCAAACTCTGAACACTAGAATGCTACTACTGATCTGGAGCTCGTGCCTCTGAATATATGGTGTAACATAAAAGAAAGAACCATAGCATAAATACATCAGTACGTCTGAATGTACTGAGTATAAGAGTCGGGTAGGCTAAATGCAAAGGGTTATATAGAAGAACAATGCTGGCTAATATGAACGTGAGAATACATATATTCATACATAACTGTAACTGAATTTATGGAGATACTAACTACTGAGTCTGAATATTGACAACATGAGTATACTGATACTGAGATACTGAATAGATGAACGACTATTTTAGATAGTTCAAATTATGAAGAACTAGTCTGGTTTACTTCGTCTGACAATCTTGAAGCTGAATACTAATATCTTGAATTCTAATAACTGATATGAATGATACATGAGTTCAAAAAACTGATATAACTGATATAACTGTGATGATCGACCTAACCGATGTAACTGATATTGAGAGACTGCATCTGATAGTCTAAGTTCAGATGGAGCTATCTGAGTTCTATTTTTTATGGAGTAATTGAATTTGAGTTTAGTCCTATCTAGTGGGTGATCTTTAAATCTGATGATTCTGATACTGTTTAACTATAGTTGAGATCAGTCTGTATAATGGGTGATCTTGAAGTCTCTTTATAATGATAAGGACTGATTGTCCCTTACAGTATTAAATCTGTACTACTGAACTGAGTTAACTGTATCTGACAGTCCTGAATCTGTAACTGAAATTGTGGGATGTGTTCATCTAACCAATATTCCCCAAGCTAAGCTGATTGGGGTCTAATCTCTGCCCTGACTGGAAGGGTGTCAGTACCATGCCACCAGTAAAGACATCTGTTTTGGAGTTAGTCCTAATCTAGTAGATGACTCTTGGGATCAGTCCTATACATATAAATATGCTAACGGGTGACCCTTGAGTATGTCAGTCCTATCTAACGGGTGACATCTCATACCTACGCTAGCAATGTAGTTTTGGAACTTAAGGATTGCTTCAAGGGATCTCATCCCTATTCTAGCGGGTGAGCCCCCATCCCTAGGTTTACTCGATGCTGAATCCTACTCCCATCTAAAAGACATTAAACTAAATAACTGGGCTGAACTGAATCACTTAAATGAACTAATTTGCTGAACTGATGCTGATTAATTAAACTAACAATAGTGGCATTGTTTAGCAGAGCTAAAATTAAGTTTTCTGGATTTTGATGACGGATGGAATATAATGAGTTCTAAGGACTGATTAAGAGTACGGAAGTTACTGAGATTTACTATGATTCTTGAGGTTACTGAGCACTGAGATTACTGAGAATACTGAACTACTGAGATTACTGAGTTTTCTTGAGTCACATGACTGACTGATTTCTATAGATCATGGCTTGACTGAGAGTATCGTGAAAACATGACATGGCTCTAGGCACACAACTATATTTTTTGGGTACAAGTACCCCCAGGACTTGAAGTAAGGAAACTGATGCACATGATTGACTTGATCATAAAACTAGAGTCCAACAATCTATTTCATGGAAGGGACTTTCATACATGTATATACTTGCATAGCTTTCAATATCATGCTCATTACATATTACAACCACAATCCATAATATCATCACTTGAGGAATTTCATGAAGTACATGGGTATTCTACATCTTGTACATGAATGGGTTTTGCAAGTAAGCATAGCATAATCCCATAAGACTATTCATGACTAATCCAACAGTGTTCATAAGACACATTATCAACAAGGATTACATTGAATCATAGAGGCCTATCATGAATCCTTCCCTTAGTCACAATTTAGCTATAACGCATGATTTCTAGTCTCTTACGTATTTTATCAAAAACCTTACATGCACAACTTAGGAATAGGTGTAAATAATATAATTACTCATCATATATAATCAAACTTACATGTTTTCAACTCATATGATGTCATAGATTCATAATGATACATAAAGATTTTATCTTGGCATCATTCAACACATAAACATGATCAACAATCCATTCAGAACATGAAAACCATAATATATAGTTTTAGGAAAGGGTTCTTGAACTTCATGGATGAAAGGAGTCCATGAATGAACACACGCATACCTTAGAAAAGAAACCTTGATGATTTCCTCGAGAGTTCTTGGATTGGGAAACTTAATTCTTGATTGTCTTGGGAAAAGGCTTGAATCTTTTTTTTGAGAGATAAGTTTGATGGAAACCCTAATCTTTTGGTTGAGATCATAAGAGAGGTTTTTTGAGATGCTTAACTGAAGGAAAATGGGAAAAATTATGCCTCTTTAGGGTTATAAGTCATGGGAAGTGAAGAGAAAAGACCAAAATACCCTTATGAAATAAATTCCCAGTTGTTGAAAATAATAGCTGACGACATTTATGACAAGGCATCAAAAATATGTCATGTCGTCAAAAATGTCATCACACAGAAGATGGATTCTGCCTAAGGCTGACGATATTTGTGACATGGCGTAAAAAATGTGGTAAGCCGTAAAAAATATCGTCACACAGAAGCTAGATTCTGCCTAAAGCTGACGACATTTATGAAATGGCATCAAAAATATGGTAAGCCATCAAAAATATTATCACACAGAAGCTGGATTCTACCTAAGGCTGAAGACCTTTGTGACATGATATCAAAAATGTGGTAAGTTACCACGAATATCGTCACTTAGGAGCTGGATTCTGCCTAAGGCTGATGACCTTTGTGACATGGCATCAAAAATATTGTACGCTACCATGAATGTCGTCATTTAGGAGCTGGTTTCTTTCTAAGGCTGACGATCTTTGTGATAGGGCGTCACAAATGTGGTAAGATACCACGAATGTCGTCACACTATTTCCAACCTGACATGCTGGAGTAAAATAGAAATAACTCTTTGCTCCAATATCGAATTTAGGCAAAGTTTGTATTGTTGAAAAGATAATTCAATTATCTATCCTTCTCAAGAATTCAATCGATAAGGAATATTTTGATTTGTCTAATAGCTGTGAGTTATTTGAAGCCTTAATATACATCTAACTTACTCATAAAACTATAAAAGAACCATGATGTACTATGTATAATCTTGGTACATGGCTCTAATATTGGTTTAGATTTTTTGGGGTATTCCAAAGATATAGTCTTCCAAGGTGAGTTTATTATTTATGTGGATGGTTATATCTTGGACTCCAGAGTAGAGTGGTTGTAGTTTAGTGTAGTGTTTATTAAAGGGGTCTGCAGACTTAGAAAAATGGCTTAAATCTACGGGGGAGAATATTGAATAAAAAATCGAGTCAGGTTCTTTTATTCTAGTAGTGATGCCAGTAAGGTTTAGAGCAACACTAGGGGAGGAAGATGCCCGAACCTTTAATATTTTGGTACAAAATTTTGTACTTCATTCATCACGACATCTACCCATGCCTTACAGTCAGCTAAATGATTATAGCTCATATTCATTTACTTTCTATAAAATCAAGTACGCCCCCAGTTCCTATTATAAGGAGTTCCAATTCACTCAAAAGTACAAATCATATTTCATGAATTTATGAACTCTAAACTCAAGTCATACAGCTCATGACTCATGTAGTCTTGCTTTATAGTATGCTCAGTTCCTATAACTCTTGGTGCACCCTTAATGATCAGTGAAAATTCTCATTATGTATTGTATGTCCTCTGTTTGGATATCTATAATGAATCCATGCCATTGATACCCTATTCCTCAGGCCTCAGTTAAGTGTTAATTTTATGTATAGTATTCTTTCATACTTCAGGTCCTCATGTTCTAACCTCTAAGTGACCTTTCCTTATGTAATGATAATGGTGATAAATAATTATTTATATGGGAGAAAGTAAATGTTTCTTCTTGTGGATGATTGTGTATTCTTGTTTTATCCAAGGCTATAAGTGTGAAGGAAGATTGAGGAAAAGCTTTTGGTATATGTCATAATTAGTTGAAAATTCTAGGAATATCTTCTTGGGGATAGTGGATGAAAGTTAATAGCAATGGAGATATTAGAGAATACATAAAAAATCTTAGGTGAGTTGGTTTCCTAGAGGTTCCTATGAGGTTCTAATGATAGGCTTGAATGTCACGTTGTTATATAAGTCAACAAATACATTACGCGCTAGTGAATTCTTACTAAGAGGTTGAAGTGAGTTGTTGAAAAGGTAAGATTATTCTTGAGATGAGAGCACTTAAAAACCATAGGATATAGAATCCATGGTTTAGACTAGTATTATGTTGTTATGTTTAGTACCTTGTGACTTTGAGTTAGTCTTGAACATGGTGAGAAAATTTACTTCAACTCATATTTAGTACATAGAGTAACAATATTATAGTGAAGATTATAAGTGGTGTCAAATGAGGAGTAGTATTTAAGAGGAAAAATATAGTTGAGGGAGTATTTGAGATGTGTGGCTAAGCTTAAGGCATAGTAATTCTATCCTAGCTTATGTTTTATATGCCTATATTCCATGTTATAGAGTTGTAGCCATGTTACAATTTCTTTTTCAGATATCTCACTCAGATCATACCCAAAATTGTTTTCTCTCTAATTTTACTATAACTTCTTACAAAGAGTGTTGAAGAAATATTTCAGTTGAGTTCTAATCTTTCAGTATGAGTCTATCCATATGGCCAACAGTTCAGTTTAGCAATCAGACAGATAAGCTTCTATAGTTTTCCATGTTTTCATCTAGTTTTACTATACGATGATTCATGAATATGCCTATTCTATGATGTAATTTATTCACATTCATGAAAATTATGAATTTTTTTGAACGCTTACTCCTAGGCTAAATTAGTAACAACCATAAAGAATATTTAGATTCAGAAATTAGTATCTTGTTAGTTGTCCAACTTCAGAACTCAACCTGATAGTATTAGCTAGTTCTCAAATTTTTAAGCTAGTTAAAGTTAGTTCGAAACGTAATCATTATGTCCATATTCACCTCTCATAATTCCATGTAAGGGATTACATCTATTTTTCAATTCTTTCAACCAAGTTAGTCTTTATTCCAGGATTAATGATCCCAAGGGGGAGATGTCGTGACACCCGAAAAGTCCAATCCATTATTTGAACCATGCTTCAATTTTATGAAAAATCAAAATCATGTCTTGATATTTATATAAGTGATTTGGAAATATATTAAGTCCTCAAATAGCTCATAGCTTATGGACAAGTAAAAACATCCCTTAACGATAAAATCTTGTGAAGAATATAACTATAGTAAACTTCAAACAAGCATATCTTATTGTATATTAATAATTTATGTGCTCAAGACCCAAAAATATATATATAATTGAATTATCTTTTCAATGATACCAAGTTTGCCTTAATTCAATATTGAGGTGAACTGTTATTTCCGTATTACTGAAGCACTATAAAAAATATTAGTGACTACGACTCTGATGATGACTCGTAGTAAGACCCATGAATCATTAGGAGGACTATTCCTCATGGTAATAGGGGTTGAAATTTGAGTTTTTTACTATGACTCCAGCCATAAATCATGTCCATACCCTATGAATCATGGCCAAACTCGACGGGACTGCTTCCAGGCATTTTCTAGATTGTTCCTAACATTTTTTTGGTATTTTGCCATTCTTTTAACCCCAAAAATATGTCATTTAAGCTATTCTAAGGCTAAATAAAAATCCAAAACAATCCCAAATACCTTATTCTCAACACAACACTAAAAATACTCCCAAAATATGCAATTTTCTTATCTTTAAAGCAACAAATTGGGGGTTTTCATCTTTAATTCCAAATCTCCAAAACATCAATTCAAGAATCAAAAGTAATCAGATATGTGGGTATTCAATGAGGATCTTCTTTCATCCACAAGCCTGGAATTATGATTTTTATTTCATGAGTTTTGTGATTTCCATAATCTAGGGCTTCTACCCAATTGTTATTCTAACCTTAAATTCAATACTCATGATATAATATTTACTCATAAGTATGTTTTAATCATTATTCATGACTTTTAAGCCTAAAATATTTCATTCATTCTATTCTCAGGTCCATACATGATTTACATGTTATTATTCTAAATTTAAAGCATATGATCAAGTTATGAATAATATACCCATGTTTTTAAGATTTCTCAATCCTCAAGTTTAATTCCATTTTTGATTTAGGGTTCTGTAAAAGTGTAAAGTCCATGATTCCTCCATGAAATTATTAAATTAAACCATGAGATAGTGTTTTCCCATAACTTCAAGAATTTTTCCGCACTCTAATTGTGATAGCTTGTTATATCAATGAAATTGTTAGATTTTTTAGTTTAAGTGTTGAAGTTTCTTATCATATCATTACTTTGAAATTATTGTATTTAATCATATCTTTCAATGTTGTCAGTTTATGAACACCCGATACCTAAATAATCATGCATGTTTCAAATTTTCAAGTTACAAGTCATTCACACCATGTCTGTATTAATATATTTATATAATAATACACTGTTATTTTTAGAATACCATATTTGAGCAAATCTATTATCAGTGAATGTAGTAGTTTATGTTTCTATTTCTGTTCAATTGGGATTAAAACTTAACATTGAGCGAATTTAAGGATGAAGGCTTTTTTTCCAATCGAGGGTGAGACCTTTAATAGTAGTCGCTGAGTTCCAAAACTACATAGCCAACGTAGGTATAAGAGTTATTTATACTAGTAAAGGGTTGACACTTTCTTAGGGGCACCTGCCAGTTGAGCGTCACACCCTAGTCCTTTAAAACAATAGTTTAGTGGATCCATAGGGCCAGTGTTAGTACCTGTGGCAAAGAATTGACACCCTTCCAATTGGGGTTATAGATTGGACCCTGATTAGCTCAGATTTGGGCATGTTGATTAAATGTTAGCTCTAATAGTCTTAGTTAAGTATTTAGACCACATCGTCTTAGGTTTATATGATAGAGTGTTTAGTTTATTAGTTATTCAGTTATCCAATTTTACAAATTATTTCAGCACGTGCTTTACTTGGCCTTGCATTAATTTTATATTAATGCATTCATGCCCAGTATTCATACATGATCCTCAATATATTTTTACAACATATTCAGCTTTAACTTGAGATTTACATGCAGTATTCATGTTTTTACCACTTTCCAGCTTATAAAAATATTTTTAGCTCATGATTTAGAAATTTCACTATGTCTTACACATTTTATGTACTGCCATGTTTTAAATGTATATACTCCAACAAATGGATTATATTCTTGGTATTAAATCATAGATTAAGTATTTTATCAATACATTCTAAAGTATTAACCACATATATGCATTTGTGGCTATATTCCTTCATGATGTAGGTACCAGAGATAGCCTACACAATAGGGTCAGACATTTCATAGTATTCAGCGAACAGGTGATTGGTTCTCTTATTTTGAGGACTTAAGTAATTTGTAGTTCCTATACTTTATTTTCATAATTCTTATGTATTGATTAGGGATAGTTGAGGGGTCATGTCCCGACTAGATTAGTCAGTATAGTAGAGGCTTCATAGATGGTCAGTCAGAGTCAGTATTTGTAATTTAAGTTCCTCTTTCTCTTAGATTCTAGTGTTGTACACTTTTATTAGTTATGTATTGAAAAATTTTATCTCATTTTTGTCATACTTCTACTCAATTATTTAGCGTTTATATATATTTAAATAATTTCTCAAGTATCATTCAAGTGTATGTGTTAGCTTGGGATTAATTATGGTTTTAAGCACGTGTTATGACTATGGGTAATCTCAGGTCATGACAAACTTGGTATTAGAGAACAAGGTTCAAGTATCCTAGGGTGTCTATGAAGCCATGTCTAGTAGAATTTTCCAAAATAGTATGAAGACGTCTGTACTTTTCTTCGAGAGGCTACAGGGTACTTATGAAATATTTCCCTTCTTTCATATCTCAGCTCGTGCTTTAGAGATGTTCTCTAACAAAGTGATACAAATTCTTGTCTTTCTTTAATCATGCCAACTCTTCCTTATTCTTGGGGAAATAGGAATAGTTAATCTTCAATTCCTATAGAAAGAGTTTTCTCAGACAGTCCCCATAGATAATTATAGGATTGAATATGGGCTCAAAAGGGATCTCATCAGTGCCTCTATGTTCCAAAGTTTAAAATATTTCATTCATGCTCATAAAAAATCATGCACCAAGCCATAGTCATATGTGATCTCATATCCCTTCTCAAAATCCTATGACAACATCTAGAGTTAAAAGTATGATCATAGAAGTTTAGCAATAGTAAGGTGGGGATTTTATTTATCTAAATTTAGTAGATTATAGTCACAGTTCCAAAAAGATGTTCTGTAGTTTGTTTAGTAGAAACTTGAGAGAGATTTCTTAGTTAAGAGATAGTTAGTTAAGTTAATACTTTAGTCGGGATAGAGATTAGGCAGTGACCACAATGATAGGGAGCTTATAAAGGTTGAGTGTGTTCATAAATTTTATGTGGATTAGTGTTTCATGATTCCTATCAGTAGTAATAAGTGGGTATAGTGTGTGTGATGTTTTGTGGGTATCCATATTAAGTATTAGAATTTAAGTTTGAATTTTTTATGATTGAGCTAATAGAAAGAAGAGTGTGAAACTCCAGATGGTGTGAACTCAGGTATGGTGATACTCCTAAAGATTATAAATTAGCAAGTGTTTAAGTTATTATATGAGGTTATTGAGGCTATAGAGAGTTAAGAGTTCTATCTCAAAAGAAGTACTAGCAGTGGCTTTTAAACTTTAAGATATAGTCTTTTAGGGTGAGATTACTATTTATGTATGTTATTATATCTTGTACTCTGGAGTATAACAGTTGCAGTTTAGTTTAAAGTTTATTAAAGGGGTCCGCAGACTTAGAATGATATATTAAATCTAAGGGGGAGATGATAGAACAAGGAACTGAGTTTGGCTCTCATATTCTAGTAGTGATGCTAGTGAGTTTTAAAGAAGAACTAGGGGAGGAAGATGCCCGACCCATTCTTATTTTTGTACAAAATTTTTTACTTCAGTCATCACGACATCTACTCTTGACTTACATGTCAGTTTTATGATTTTAGCTCATATTCTTGTACTTTTCATAGAATTAATTATGCCCCCAGTTCCTAGTATAAAGAGTTCCAATTCACTTAAAAGTACAAATAATATTCCATGAATTTATGAACTCCAAACTCAGGTCATGCAGCTCGCGACTCATGTACTCATGCTTTACAGTATAGTCAGTTCCCATAACTCATGGGGCACCCTTAATGACCAATGAAAATACATATTATGTCATGTATATCCTCATTTTAGATCTTTTTAATGAATTCATGTCATTGATACCCTATTCTTCAGGCCTTGGTTAAGTGTCAAAGTTATGTGTAGTCTTCTTTCATGCTTTAGGTCCTCATGTTCTAACCATTCATTGACCTTCCCAAATGAAATGATTGTGGTGATGAAAAATTATTTAGATAGGAGAGAGTAAATGTTTCTTCTTGGTAAAGATCAATGTATGCTTGCTTTATCTAAGGCTATAAGTATGAAGAAAGATTAAGGAAAATCTTTTGGTATATGTCATAGTTAGTTGATAATTCTAGGAGTTTCTTCTTGGGGATAGTGGATGAAAGTTATTATTGATAGAGATATTAGAGAATATGGGAAAATTCTTAGGTGTGTTGGTTTCCTAGAAGTTCATATGTGGTTATATTGATAAGCTTGAATGTTAAGTTGATAAATAAGTAGACAAATGCATTGTGCCCTAGTGAATTCCTAGTAAGAGTTTGAAGTTAGTTATTGAAGTGGTAAGGAGTATTAGATCCCTAAACCCATAGGATATTGAATCTATGGTTTAGACAAGTATTATGTTGTTATGTGTAGTACCTTGTGACTTTAATTTAGGCTTGAACATGGTGAGACAATTTACTTCAACTCATACTTTAGAAGATAGATTATCTGCCATATCTTGTTTTGATGAGGATTAGGTGACAACAAGGGACCATTTCCCTTGGTCTTCATGGAAATATATAGCTGTCACATAGCCTGCATAGTTTTTCATCTAGTGTAACAAACTGCACAAGTGAGATGTTTACCAATTAGGAAACTTGGCCTAATAAAATTTCTACCCTAATCAATTTTCCACTATAAAAGGTAAAGAATGCTTCTTCTTTGAGTAGTTTTTGCAATCTGATTATTCTAAAGAGAAATTGGCAAAAACTCAAATATTTCTAAGGTCCCAAACCTTTATGTGATGAGAGAGTATGTGTTCTTGAGTTGAGTCTTGGTGTGTAATTGAATGACTCATGTTGTAAGAGTAACATTTTTCTTGTTTTTCTTGAGAGATCCTTGGTAGGGTTACCTGAGTTAATATTCATTCGAGTTAATCAATATCAAGGTGAGTTCTTGGCAGAGTTGTCAAGGTAGGCTTGTAGTAGAGTTATTAAAAGTAGGTGGAGTCTAGAGTTAGTGATCTTAGGTGTATTTATAAGTTCAAACACCGCTATTTACCCATATTTAGACTTATTTTGGGAACAAAAAGTGTGCTAATTATATTGAAGTGTGAGTTAAATTGAGTTTCATGGCTAACTGATATGATTAGAAATACAAGATTAATTTCCCATAGATTTGGAAGAAAATGAGATGCGCATAATGAAGAGATGAAAGATCATATAGATTAAAGTAAAAAAATATATAGGGATGCATGGGAGTAAAGAGAAAAGAAAGGAACTGAGGATTGACGAGGTGAAAGAAAGGAATTGGAGTAAAATTTCAGTGACACGATGCGATCTCAACGCGTCGCATCGACTGGTAAGATTTTTGCCTTAGAAAAAATTTGAAAAACAAGTTCTAATGCATCAACGCGATGTCAATGTGTCGCGTCGATGCTGATTACTTTGACACTTAAAAAAATTTTGAGGAGCAAATTCCAGTGACACAATGTGATCTCAACGCATCGCGTTGAGTGGTGAAGATTTTGACTTAGTTTTATTTTTAAAGATGACTTCCAGTGTGGCAATACGATGTTGATGCGATACGTTGGTTGGATCAACGCAATTAGTGATGCATTGCGTCATGGCTTCAGATCTGGTAAAATTTTCCCAAGTATAAAAGGAACACATGAGCACAATTCCAAAGACTTTTTGGCAAGCATTGCAGTGGTGGAAAAACAAAGAATTCTTCTTTTATGGTTTTTATTATTTCTTTTGAACTTCTTTACTTCAACACTAACTTTGGTTATGATTAATTACTTGTTTTTATGCTTAATTCAAACATGAGCAGCTAAATACCCTTGTTCTAGGGATAAGGTCAAGAACATGATTACTCTTTGATATTCTTTATAGCAATTTCATTTTGGGTTATCACTTGGGTTGTTCTTAATTTCTTGAGCTTACTATTTTAATGCATGACAACCATTAGAAATAAATTTATATTTCTATGTGAATCCGGGAGGAGAATAATAGATTAGAATGAGGAAATTAAGGAGCAAGGTTATTATCCTTTTATAAAATAAGGGATTTGAATTAGCATCTAGGATAGGGATATACCTATAAGCCTTGTTTGGTTCAATTGCAAGAAAATTACTTAATAAATCTAGAAGAATTGTTGTATCTCTGTGAGAGTTGTAGCTGAAATATTCAATAGATAAAAGATTTTAAGATGGGAGATCAAGATCGTTGTCTAAACCTTGAGAAACAAAAACTTGATAACCAATTGGACTACTATAAGAATGGAGATTTGTATGATTGATAAAAAAGCCTCAAGCCTATAATTCTTATCATAACTGTTTACAACCGCTGCTTGCTTTGCTCTGGTCATAAAATTTTATTTCTTGTTTATTAATTCACATTTTTATTCTCAAATTCAAAATCATCTTGATACTATACAACACCTAATACTCATTGTCTGAAACTAAAAGTTGGTTAAAATTCTACTTGTTTAGTCCTCGTGGGAATGATATCTGATTGTCTAAATCACTATATTACTTGAATGATCACGTGCACTTGCGTGTGAGTCTGAGTCGCAATAAGTTTCTTGCGTTGTTGCCGGGGATCTAATACAATTAGTAAATTGCTAAATTTTTGGTTTTTGATATTAAGTTTAGGTATTAACAACTTGATATTAGAGGCTGAATTTTTGAAGGTTTAGCTGAATCTAGGACTGGCGAGTGACAAAGAACTAGTAGAGTCTTTTTCAAAACCAAAGCAAATCTTCAACAAAGGTGAAGAAGGGCTGAACAAAGAAATAAACCAGTTGATCCAAATGCTGGGAATGTTCCACCTCCTGTCATTCCTGTTATTCCAGTTGCTCCTACTCAACAAGCTACTAGACCTGTTCGTGAGGTGGCAATCCCACTCATGAACAATGTGACGAGTAGTATTCTAAAGCCTAAACTAGGAGGTCAATTTGAATTGAAGCAGAATATAGTGCAATTGCTGAATTCAGTGGGGCAATTTCATGGCCTTTCACACAAAGATCTATAACAGCATACATAGACCTTCTTGGAAATCAGCGATACATACATTCCTGAAGGGGTGAATTCTGATTATGTCAGGTTGACACTCTTCCCCTTCTCTCTAATGGAGGAAGTAAAAAGGTGATTACATGTTGAACCACCACTATCCATCACTACATGGGAAGATCTAGCTCAAAAGTTTCTTATTCAATTCTTTCCATATGGGAAGACGACACACTTGAGGCATGAAATCTTGAGTTTTAGACAAAAGGATAGAGAGAATCTCTACCAAGCTTGGGAGAGATTTAAGGTTATGATCTGAAATTGCCCTCACCATCATCAATCTAATGATGTTCTTGTGCATACTTTCATAGAAGGATTGGAGTCAAACATAAAGATTCTCTTGGATTCAGCAGCAGGTGGACAGGCTCTTAAGAAGATATATGAAGAATTGTACACACTATTGAATCGGATTTCACAAGGGAACCCTGACTATCATTCAGACTCAGGGAGTACTCCTAAAAACGTTGCAGGGGTGTTGGAGGTAGATTAGTTAACTGCACTACAGGCACAAATTGCAGCCATGCAAAATCATATGATTACTCAGCTTAATAGCATAAAGTTGGGTGTTTCTCAACCAGCAGCAGCTACAACGAATGCAGTTCAACAAGCAAATTCTTTGTGTGAGGTTTGTGGAAGTGGTGAGCATATAGCTGATGCTTGCACGACTAATTTGGATTCTAACAATTATGTGGGGAATGCAAATTGGTAGGGACAATAAATTTTTTGTAATACTTATAATTCCAACTAGAGAAACCATCCCAATTTCTCATGGGGTAGAAATCAGGCACAAAATACAAATCAGTACAATGGATAAGTGCAATCAAATCCACAGCCAACTCAGAATACACAGGAGACTACTCAATCTAGCAATATGGAGGAATTGGTGAAGCATTTTATGGCTCAACAAGCATACTTTGCAACTAAAATTAAGACTCAACAGACACAGTTTGCAGCTGAGTTGAAGAGTCAACAATTAGTTACGAGAGATCCAGAGTTGCAATTGGGTCAAATTGCAGGAGCACAGAATACAAGAACTCAAGGAGCATTACCTAGCGATACAGAGACAAATCCTAAGCAGGTAAATACAATTACAACAAGGAGTGGGCTGCAAACTATGGAGATAGTTCAAGAATTGTTGGCCCCATAATTATTGATGAAAGTACCAAAGACAATGCAGAGAAAGAAATCAAAGAAAAAGTGGCAAGTGATGAAATTCATGTGGACAAGAAAACTCTCCCCTTACCTTTTCCTTCATCAAGATGAGGCAAGTTAAAAGAAGTTCTTAGATCTTCTGAAGCAGGTTCAAGTGAATCTTTCTCTTGTTGACATCCTATAAAGTGTGCTAAAATATGAAAAATATTTGAAACATATAGTTGCAAATAATAACTGGTTGATCGAGTATTCTACAGTTGCACTTACTTAAGAGTGCACGTCCAAGATTCAAAACAAATTTCCCACGAAGCTTAAAGATCCAAGTAGTTTTACCTTGCAGATTACCATTGGACAAACTATTTGCACACATGGATTGTGTAACTTGGGAGCTAGCATAAATCTTATGCCTATATCGTGGTACAGGAAGATGGGTCTTGGGAGTCCTAAACCCACTACTATTATTTTGCAGTTGGCAAATAGATCACTTGCCAGGCCCGATGGTATTATCTAGGATCTTTTGGTACAAGTAGGATCGTCATTCTTTCTGGTGGATTTCGTAATTCTTGACTTTGAGGATGATCCTGTGGTTCCATTTATTTTGGGACGACCTTTCTTAGCAATAGGGTAGTCACTAATTGATGTAGCAGCTGTGAAAATGACAATACAAGCACATAATAAAGTAGAAGTATGTGATGCGTACAAGGCATTGAAACTACCAGCTATATATGAGGAGTTGTCATCTATATCGGTTATTGACCATGTTTCTGCTTGGTAGTTGTTCTTGTCCGATGATCTATTAGAGCGAGCCTTAATGGCTCATGATTTGTATTTTTGTGGAAGCATTGGAATTGGTCCAGGTTATGAATTTGGCAGTGGTTGAGATGATGAAAGATCCTGTCGGACCATTAAATAGGCCAACTGGTCCATCGCCTAAGCCCTCAATTGAAGAAGTTCCTAACTTGGAGCCTAAGGTTCTTCCTTCTCATTTACAATATATTTTTCTTGGTTTTCAAGATACTTTGCCTATTATTTTTTCTGAAGGATTAACAGATATACAGGTAAAGAAAGCGATAGTAGTCTTAAAAAGAAGAAGAAAGGCGATTGGTTGGAAAATGTCCGATAGTACAGGAATTAATCTAGAATTTTACATGCACAACATTTACATAGAAGAAGGTTACAAACCAAGAGTGTAGCAACAAAGAAGATTGAATCCTATGATAAATGAGGTGGTCAGGAAAAAAGTGATCAAGTAGTTAGATAGTGGTATTGTTTACCCAATTTTCGATAGCAAATAAGTGAGTCCAGTTTATTGTGTACCGAAATAAGGAGGGATGATCATGGTAACTAATGATGATAATGATTTGATCCCCACATGCATGGTAACTTTTTAAAGGATCTATTTTGACTATCGAATATTGAATAAAGCAACCCGTAAAGACCACTATCCTATTCCTTTCATTGACCAAATGCCGGATAGATTGGTGGTGCATGAGTATTATTATTTTTTGGATGGGTACTCTGGCTACAATCAGATAATCATAGCACTAGAAGACGAGGCGAAGACCACTTTCATATGTCCATACGGTACATATGCGTTCAGACGCATGCCATTCGACCTATGTAAAGCATCTGCTACATTTCAGAGATGTATGATGGTAATATTTTATGATATAGTTAAAGGTTTCATGGAGGAATTTATGGATGATTTTTCTGTGTATGGTAATTCTTTTGATAAGTGCTTGCAGAATCTTGACAGAGTCCTAGCTCGATGCGAAGAGACAAACTTGGCACTAAATTAGGAAAAGTGCCACTTTATAATTAAGGAAGGAATTTCCCTAGGCCATAAAGTGTCATTAAAAGGACTCAAAGTGGATAATGAAGGTTGAAGTGATTGAAAAGTTGCCACATCCAATCACAGTCAAAGGAGTGTAGAGCTTTCTTGGACATGCAGGTTTCTATAGGCGATTCATTCAGGATTTTTTAAGGATTGCAAGTCCTATGTGCAAATTATTGGAGAAATATGCCATGTTTGAGTTTGGGGATAATTACCAAGCATTTTTTGAAAAACTAAAGAAGAAGTTAATTGAAGCACCTATTCTGACTGCTCTAGATTGGGAGTTGCTGTTTAAGCTGATGTACGATGCTAGTAATGTTGTTGTGAGAGATATTTTGGGTTAGAGAAGAGATAAGGTATTTCTCTTAATATACTATGCTAGCAAAGTGTTGAATGATGCTTAAGTTAATTATACGGTTATAGAGAAAGATATGATGGCAGTGGTGTGTGCATTTGACAAGTTTAGAACTTACTTAGTTGGCACAAAGGTCATTGTTCATACTAACTATGCTGCTATTAAGTATATTGTGAACAAGAAGGATGCAAAACCTCGACTGATTAGGTGGATTCTATTACTATAAGAATTTAATCTTGAGGTTTGAGATCAGAAGGGAGCTGAAAATAAAGTTGCTCACCACTTATCATGGCTAGAAAATTGAAATCATATTATTGATGACTCTCTTAGTATTAAGGAAGAATTTCCTGATGAAAAGTTATTGTCTTTCGATGCATTTGAGTTCCCATGGTATGCTAATATTGTGAATTTAATAGTATATGAAGTGTACCCTCCTGATGCCACCACACAACAAAGGAAGAAGCTGCTCTATGATTCACGTGCCTATATTTGGGATGAACCATATCTCTTCAAGAAGGGTCCAGATGGAGTTATTCGTAGGTCTATATCAGAGGCTGAATTTTCAAAGGTACTTGAAGATTGCCACTCAACTCTTTATGGTGGACACCATGGTGGTAAGAGGACTGCTAGGAAAGTGTTGGAATTAGGTTTTTTCTGGCCTACGTTGTTTAGGGATGCAATTGCTTTTGTGAAAATTTGTTATCAATGTCAAAGGTTGGGTACTATATCTAGGCATCATGAGATTACCCTTAATAATAATTTAGAAGTTGAAGTCTTCAATGTTTGGGGGATCCGTTTCATGGGCCCATTCCCACCTTTAAAGGCAATTTGTACATTCTTGTAGCGGTTGACTACGTCTCTAAATGGGTGAAGGATATAGCTAGTCCAACTAATGATGCAAGAGTGGTTCTGAAATTTATAAAGAAGAACATATTTTCCTGATTTGGTACACCTAGAGAAATAATTAGTGATGGAGGTACGCAGTTTATCAATACTTGGTTCAAAAATTTTCTTGTTAAATATGGTGTTAGGCACAAGGTTGCTACTGCGTACCATCCCCAAACTAGTGGACAAGTTGAGGTGTCCAATCGGGAGATTAAGCAAATACTTTAGAAGACTGTGAATGGGCTGTGAAAAGATTGGCCTAAAAAGTTGGATGATGCACTTTGGGCATACCGTACATCTAACAAGATGCCTATTGGTATGTCCCTTTATTTCTTAGTTTAATGTAAAGAATTACATTTGCCTGTGGAGCTGGAACATCAAGATATTGGGCCGTGAAAAATCTAAATATTGAGATAACTGCCATGGGGGAGAAACAGTTATTGCAGCTGAATGAGCTTGATGATTTTAGGCTTTATGCCTATGAAAATACCAAACTATATAAGGATAAGACCTAAATATGGCATGCTAAACAAATTCAATAGAGAGTATTTGAACCCGAACAACTTGTTTTGTTGTTCATATCAAGGCTTAAGTTGTTTTCAGGTAAATTATGATTGAAATGGTCGGGATCTTTTGAGGTGGTGCGCATGACACCTCATGGAGCTGTAGAGTTGTAGAATAGAGATAAGACAAAAAAGTTTCTAGTGATTGGACATTTTGTTAAGCATTATTTGGTGATCATCCGGATAAGCATAAGGAATCTATCACTTTTACTGATGTGTGATGCTGAGGTAAGTCATGCCACGATGTAAAATAAGGAGCTTGGTGGGAGGTAACCCACAAATGTAATGTAATAGGTAGTTTAATTTTTAGTAGTGAAGAATAAAAAGAAAAAATATAAAAAAATGAGTCATGCCACGACTGAAAATAAGGTGCATGGTGGGAGGAAACCAACTTTTTCTTATGTAATTTTGTTGTTTTTGATTGATGTGCAGGAATAATAAATTTGGTGGAGAAAGAGAAGAAGAGAATATGGAGAACATGGGCTTTTGAGTAAGTAAATAGTTGTTTCATGGTGAGAAAAAGGTAAGGGATAAGAAAAGATACATTAGGTATGGGAAATTTAGCCTTAGAAAAGTTTTTGGATGCAATTTTTAGTGGACCGATGCTATCGTGGTGCGTCGTGTCGATGTATGTAAATTCCACACTTAGAAAATAATTTCAAGGCTATTTTTAGTGAATCAAAGTGATTCTGATGCATCACGTTGGTCCATCAATGCGTTTCCCATTGCACCGCGTCGGTCGGAATGTAGGAAACACTTAGAGTATTTATTTAATGTAACTTTTAGAGAATCAACACAAACTTGATACGTTGCATCGATTCTTCAACACGATTCCTAACGCGTCGCGATGCCTTTATCCAGCGGTGAAAATTTTTAAACCTAATTTACCCCTCTATAAATACCTTACCTTACCTATTTCCGTTCTACTCACCTAACCTAGCTGCACTGCCCCAATTTTCCCCAAAGCCCTAAACTTGCTCCCTTCATAATTTAGTCAATTTTGAGCAACAACAACAAGTTCTCAACTTTATCTTCACTCTTGTTAACTAAGCACAGGTAAGTTTTGATTATATTTTGTGTTTAAGTCTTATGAACCCATGTGATTTACTATTTTTATAAGTTTTGTGTTCTGCTAATTTCATTAAAATAATAGTGAAATAATCTAGGGTTAGGTTTAATTAATTTGAACTTTCATTGAATGTTAAGTGTTAAAATTATGTGAGAACCTTAGGAGGTGATGATGATATGTTGTTATGGGATTGATATTTCTTATGTGGGAAGCAAGTATATTCTAAAATAGGAATCATGGATTAACTGATTCGGTTCCTCAAAGGGTTTGAGCTATAAATTGATTGACAATTGCGTGTTTTGCTGTACTATGTGTTGAAATTCAATACGGAGTTGCTTGGTTCACTATATAATAGAAACTAAGTATGGGGTGGATTTCAGTTCAACACCACCTTAGTGGTAGCTATAAAATGCCTTGACTGAAGTGTACTTAAAGTGAGCAATGAGAATTGTCTGAATTGTAATGAAAGTGAGATGAAATTTGTGCCCGATGCTAGAAAATTGATGATGCTCAATATACGAAGGAAATTAAGTATGGGGTGGATCTCGATTTAACACCACCTTAGTGTTAGGTATATATGATAGAAATGAGTGTTGTTGATTTGGATTTAGAAGTGACATAGGAAAAGCATGTATTAAATTATTAAGGGGGAGTAATGTGTTAATGAAGGGATATGCGTCGATAAAAGATGTTTAGTACTTAAGCCATGTACTGAAACTGTTAAGTGTCCCAAATACAAAATGTCTTCATGTGTTATTGATGGATTAATAATTATAAGAATTATGAATTAGAAAGGGGAAGTTTGAGTAACCAAGTCATTCACATTTAATACTTGTTTTATATGTTGTGGGCTATTATGTTTAATAGGTACAATGTCGAGCAGCCACCAATCAAGAAACAAAGGTAAAAATGCATCTGGACCATCCGAGCCTAGGCATAAGAGGAGTCATGACGCCAATAAGGTACCTGCAGCCCCACATGTTCTTAGGTGGCAAAAGAGGTTTGGAACCAAGGCTGCAGTTGCAGAAGGATGAAAGTGGTACTCGCAGTATAAAGAGTAAAAATATCCAGTTGATTAATTTATCAACAGGGTAAGTTTAATGAAGGACTATCCTTTGATGGTGAGAAAGATAGAGGCACAGCACACCACATGCATTTTCTCTTCGAGCAACCAGGTCCCTGCAACTTGAACTTAGTTCAAGAATTCTATGCAAACTGGAACCCGAAAGATTTAGAGGTTGAGGTACGTGGGCAAGTTCTAACTTTCACTACAAACACTGTTAATGAGCTGTTAGGTGCACCCCATGTGGATCCAGAGTCAGTGAAGACAATGATCATTGAGCCTCCCTATCAGCATATCCATTATCTCCTATGTGGAACTAGATCTACGGTGAGGTGGATTTACCATAAAGAGGGAGGTACGTATTTTTCACTTCCATTTGCTCACTTGAACAGGAAGGCATATTTATGGGATAGGATCATCTATGCCTATCTGGTTCATGGAAAATATATGACGGAGGTGACCCGTGATAGGGTATGTCTTATTTATGATTTGGTAAGAGATAATATGGATGTAAATGTGGGTGCTATTATTTTATCTGTGACAAAAAGGCTTAATTTTTAGGAGGTAGGAGATATGGATTTGGTGGATTACTAATAAGATTTTCGAGGCAACATGGTATGCCCGAAGAGGATGCAGACTATTTATCGCTTGTGGGTAACAAGCCACTCGATATCTCTCGCACCAAGGCACCAATTCCTTATGTTGTTAATTTGACTATGCCTGAGCATAATGCTCGCTCTGATGAGATCACAGCCCATAGTATGGGCTAACTATGCTATAATTAAGGACTGGGGGGCGTCCAGCCACCCAATAAGAGATTCGTGCAGTAGAGCTTGACTATCCTCTAGGACATCATGCTCGGACATTGCTTCACATTGGGCTTGACTTTGATGAGCCGGTTAATGATGATGTCCCTAAAAATAAGAAAGGC
This sequence comes from Capsicum annuum, assembly GCF_002878395.1. Classification (NCBI taxonomy): domain Eukaryota; kingdom Viridiplantae; phylum Streptophyta; class Magnoliopsida; order Solanales; family Solanaceae; genus Capsicum; species Capsicum annuum. The sequence continues at coordinate 1,521,137 of NW_025833140.1, read as the reverse complement.
GTATGGCTTGTTCTGATGATGAGTCTAAGGAAGAAGAGCAGTCTGATGATGGTGACTCAGGTGCTAATTTTGGTGAAGAAAATGCTGATGATGTGATGGCCATGGTAACATTCGATTGAGCAGGGAGTACCAGCCATCCTGCATTATGCTTAATTGCTAGCACTGGGACAGTGCTATGTTTAAGTGTGGGGTGGTTGGTCATAAATCTTCTTCATATTCATCTCTTTTATTTATTTCTAAACAATATTGGTTTTTGGTTGTGTTGGATGAATTTTTTTTTGGGTTGTAAGTTGACAATATTTCCCTTTTTGGTAATTTAGTTTAAAAGTATTTTCTTTATTTACAATATTTTATTTTCACCCTTTGTGGTAAAATTTTTAGATTACAAGTATTATATGTGCCCTTTTTGGTGAATTTCGTTATGCAACGTCATAGTTAGTTTCCTTCCCCTATGATATATAGATAACGATCGTCTTAAGGGGAGTGCGTCTTTAGAAGCTAAGAATAGTAGCTTGATTGCTACCTGTCAAAAATGTGGTGTGTTGGTCAAAATACTTCAATTTGAGTATGTTGAAACAAAATGAGATGTTTTAAAATGTAAGTCCCAACAAGTGTATTTTGGTTTGATTGGATTAATGTGGAATTTAATAAAGTACAATATCGGAACCTGCAAGGATCTGACTTGATTCTTAGCATGCACAGTATGAGTGTGTGTTTGTTTATATTCTGCATGTATAGGAATGACTAGAGATTGCCCGGTGTGTTTGTAAAGAAAAATAAAGTGTGTTAGGTGTAGGAAGTGATTTAGGCATTTCTTTGTTAACCAAATTGTAAAGACTTTGTTTACTTACCCTTATGTATAACCTTAGTTAAACCCTGTTGAGCCTATGGCCCGAATTCTTTGGTAGCCTTATATATAGCCAAATCCTTTCATTGATAGACCTTAATTTGATCCATATTTCCTAAGCACTTTAACATGAATAATGAAAAAGGGGGAATGTGAAGTACAGAGAAAGAAAAAGGTGAAAGTGAAGCTTTAGAGAAGTTATTTGCATATTTAATTATTATGGTTAGGAGTAGAAAATAATACGTGATGAAAATTACAGTTATTGCTACCCGGTTATTGTTACAGGTTCATTGTAACATAATAACTGGAAAGTTGCTTAGGTTGAGGGTGGCTACTATAGGGGTGCGTAATGAGAATTGGGATAAAAAGAAAAAGTTGAAATATGAATGATGTTGTAAAAAGAATTTACTCCTATCGTAGTATTGTTAATGTACTTAGAAAGATCTGGATGAAACAATGGAAAGTGTAAAGATGATGAAATGAAAAGATTGGTTGAAAAAATATGATTGTGATTGAAGGTAGTTATGTATTAAAGTTCTTAGGGAGATTAGTCACTATTTCTGAAATAGTTCCTACCCATCCCTTAGCCTATATTACAACCATAAAAAGACCTATTTGATCCTACATTTCAACATCTGACTATTAGTGGAGTAATACACTAAGAGCAAGCCTATGGTTCATCTCCTATTATGTACGAATTCTTTGCGAGAGCGAGTGATTAAATTTTAATATTCCCCTCTTGATTAAGATTGTTAAATTATAAGTGATACAGGGAAAATTTTATTGTTTTGAGAGTGCATGAGGATGAAAGTACGGATTACTTATTGAGTTGCCGAATTACTTGATTGTTTTAAGTTTACCAACAAATTGAATGCCATTATTGGGACAATGAAGTGTTAAATAAAGGTTCTTATTCCCAATGCTAGCATGATTCTTAGGCGGTGATAAAAATGTTTGATGATTGCGATGCTTGAAGTTGTTCAAGGACGAACAAGGTTTTAAGTGTGGGGTGGTGATCTTGGGCATATTTATATGTCCAAACACCGCTAATTACCCATATTTAGACTTATTTTGAGAATAAAAGGTGTGCTAATTATATTAAAGTAAGAGTTAAATTATGTTTCGTGGCTAACTGATATGATTAGAAATACAAAATTAATTTCCTATGGATTTGGAAAAAAATCAGATGCACATAATGAAGAGACAAAAGATCATGTGGATTAAAGTCAAAAAACATATGGAGATACATGAGAGTAAAGAAAAAAGAAAGGAGCTGAGGATTGATGAGGTGAAAGAAAGGAACTAGAGAAAAATTCCATTTACACAACGCAATCTCAATGTATCGCGTTGACAGGTAAGAATTGTGCCTTAGTAAAAATATGAAGAACAAGTTCTAGTGCATCGATGTGATGTCAATGCGTCGTGTTGATGCAGAAGTTTTTTGCCTTAGAGAATACTATGATTGAAACTTCTAGTGCATCAATGCGATGTCAACGCATCGCATCGATGCTTATAACTTTGACACATTGCAAAATTTTGAGGAGCAAATTCCAGTAACACGATGCAATCTCAACGCATCGCGTCGAGTGGTGAAGATTTTGACTTAGTTTGATTTTCAAATATGACTTCTAGTGTGGCAACACGATGTTGATGCAATGCATTTGTTGGATCAACGTGATTAACGATGCAACGCATCATAGTTTCAGATCAGGTGAAATTTTCCTAAGTATAAAAGGAACACGTGAGCACAATTCTAAAGACTTTTTGGCAAGCATAGCAGTGGCTAAAAAACATAGAATTCTTCTTTTAGGGTTCTTATTATTTCTTTTGAACTTCTTTACTTCAAAACTAATTTTGGGTATGATTAATTACTTATTTTTTATGCTTAATTCAAATATGAGTGGCTAAATACCCTTGTTCTGGGGTTGAGGTCAAGAACAGGATTACTCTTTGATATTCCTTATAGTAGTTTTGTTTTTGGGTTATCACCTAGGTTGTTCTTAATTTCTTGAGCTTACTATTTTAATGTATGACCACCATTAGAATAAATTTATATTTCTATGTGAATCCGGGAGGAGAATCATAGATTAGAATGAGGAAATTACGGAGCAAGGTTCTTATACTTTTATAAAATAAGGGATTTGAAATAGCATCTAGGATAGGGATATACCTAGAAGCCTTGTTTTGTTCAATTGAAAGAAGATTACTTAATAAATTAAGAAGAATTGTTGTATCTCTGTAGGAGTTGTAGCTGCAATATTCAATAGATAAAAGATTTTAGGTTGGGATATCAAGATCGTTGTCTAAACCTTGCGAACCAACAACCCAATAACCAATATGACTACTATAAGAATGGAGATTTGTATGATTGTTAAAGAAGCCTCAACCCTGGAATTCTTATCATAACTATTTACAACCATTGCTTACTTTGCTCTAGTCATAAAATTTTATTTCTTGTTTTTTAATTTACATTTTTATTCTCAAATTCAAAATCATCTTAATACTATACAATACCTAATACTCATTGTCTGAAACTGAAAGTTGGTTAAAATTTTAGTTGTTTAGTCCTCACAGGAATGATATTTGATTGTCTAAATCGCTATATTACTTGAAAGATCACATGCACTTGCGTGTGCGACTGAGTTGGAACAGTTAGGTTTATTAGAGTTTGTAATCAAGAGGTTGATTATAGTGGATTATTGAGTGCACATGAGGGCAAGCCATGGTTTTTCCTTCCTTGAGAAGTAGGTTTCCATATTAAATTTTTGTGTTCATTAAATTCCTTGAAAGTTTTAGCTTCCTTACAACTTTACTGTGTTATTGCATGTGACTGACTTTAAAGGACATGGTCCCTCATAGTGTGGTGCAACCCCCACGTTTTAACAATTAGTATTTGAGCAAGTAAACTCTAAAAAGTTCATACCTAGAGTGATTTATTGATCATGGTTTCTCCACCTCATATGGCAGAAGGGAATCTACCACTAGACCACTCTAATTTAATGGGCAGTACTTGGGTGGTGGAAAACCAGGATGTTTGACTTCATTATGGTTGAGAACAGTGAGCTGATGGATATAATACTTGATTGTACTTATGTTCTTTTTAGATAGGTCAAAGAAGGAGAGATAACAAGGATGGTTGACAAAAACAAGAGAGAGTTCGATTATGAAGGTCGAATGGAATTACAAGGCAAATAAATTATTTGTCTATGGAATAGGACCTGATGAGTATAACTAGATTTCTACTTTTGAAAATGATAAAGAAATCTTGGATTGCCTAAAGATAGCTCATGAGGGAACAACTGATGTAAAGGATACTAAAGTTGACATGCTGACTACTCAGTATAAAACCTTCACCATGAAAGAAGGAGAGACAATTCAAGAAATTCATAAAAGATTCACTTTTATCACAAATGAGCTACAATGTTTAGGAGAAGTGATTCCTTTGTATAAGTAAGTGAGAAAATTCTAGGTGTTCTTCCTCAGTCCATGAAAAGCAAAGTGGATGCTATTACTAATGCAAAAAACTTGAAGACTCTCAATATGTATGAGCTCATTAGTAATCTAAACATCATGAGCTCAAGAAGAAACAAGGACAAGAGAAGAAGGATGCAAAAAGGGAAAAATCTCTTGCACTGAAAGCTTCTAAATCTGAATCAAATAAAGAAGACACTAATGTTACATATTTGGAAAAATAAAATGTTAGACATATGAAGAAAAGTGGCCAGTTTCAAATAAAGGAAGTAGCAACAAAAAGAGTGGCAATGTTGAAGTTTGTCACGAATGTGGAAGTCCTGAGCATTTCACTAAGGACTATGTAATGAACAAAATGGATTATTAGGAATATCTTAAGACTGGAGGTGACAAAGGAAAGAACAGGGATCAGGTCCCTGTAAAAGAAAGAAAATATATTGTAGTTGATTATGCAATAAGGCAGGCTCTAGCAGTGTGGGGAGATTCCTTCAGTGAATCTAATAAAGCTGAGAAGGCTGATGATGTGTCCATGCTAGCTGTGAAAGAGTGTGAAGTCAACTATGATTCCTATTTTTCTCTCATGGAAAACACTGAAGATGAAGAAGAAAATGAGGTAACTCTCTCTAATATTAAGGAAAATATAGATAACTACTCTGCTAGAAAAATAAAGAAGCTAGTAAATATGTTGCTTGATTTTATGTGTGAGCTGACTACTGAGAAAACACTCTAGAAGAAAAATTAGAGAATCAGGAGCTTCAATTAATTGGTTTAACTCTCCATATTTTTGAAACAAAAAAATAGTTTTCTAAGCTAAAATCTGATAATCTGAGTTTATTGAGTCAACTGGAGAAAGTAAATGATTCTGATGATAAAGGAAAGAAAAAAACTTCAAAGCTTTAGATGAATGTTGAAAATAAATTGAGGTGTTCTCAAAAGAACCTTATGACTTCCCTCCATAAGAAGGAAGAGATAGAAAAGGACCTGGTCTGTCTATAGGAAAAACTTAATAAATTACTAAAATGGACCTCATCCTTACAATCCTTTCTAATCTAGCTGGTCAAAGTGTCAATAATAGTAAAGGGATTGGATATCAGTACAAGACCCATTCACTAGTGTATCATGGGAAAGTTGTTCCTGGTATTAGAAATAGGATCCATAAACCTCTATGTACTTATTATGGAAGAGATGTACACTTGAAGAAAAACTATCAGTATTTTGTTAGAGCTAGAATAAGCAGTACTAATTACATCTAGAAGGAGAATTATTATTCTAAGGGTTTCATGTCTTTGAAAAATGCGAAGAAGAATTCTCTACCTAGATGGGTGAAGAAAGATTCGATCACACCATTGTCCTCTTAATGGGAGCTAAAACTTAACTGGTTTACAAAATCTAACAAATGACTATGTTTATAGGTAGGAGTAGGGGAAGGTAGTCAGAAATGGTTCATGGATAACAGATGTTCAAAGCATATTACAAAAGGACTGACTGTTTCTTTCTCTAGAGATATTTCAAGGTGAAGGTGTATTCTTTGGAAATGTTAAAAAGGGATATGTTCATAGAATGGGAAAGATTGGAAAATCATCTGATCAAGCAATAGAAGATGTGTAGTATGTTAAAGGGCTCAAGTACAGTGTTCTAAGTGTTTCTCAAATCTGTGGACAAAGGCAATAAGGTCAACTTTTCGACTGATGGATGTACTATGTCAAGCTTGAAATCTAGGAAATTTATTCTCAAAGCAAAGAAAATCAAAATTATGTTTGTGGATGATTTGGAGTCGGTGGCTGATGGGAATTAACATTATTAAGTGTTCAAAGTAAAGATGCTGATTTATGGCACAAAAGGCTAGGAATTGTAAGTTCCTCTTTGCTGAACAAGATGATTTCAAGGGACCTAGTTTGTGGGATACCAAAGATAAAATTTCCAGAAAATAAGGTTTGTAATGCAAGTGTAAAGGGCAAAAAAACAAGGTTTTCCTTTAAGATGAAGAAGCAGGTGAGTACTTCTAGACCCCTAGAGATGTTGCATATGGATCTATGTGGACCTGTTAAAGTCCAAAGTACAGAAGAAAAAAAGTATGTGTTTTTTATTGTAGATGACTACTCAAGGTTCACCTGGACAATGTTCATAAGAATAAGGGATAAAACCTATTAGGTTCTGGTTACCTTTTCCAAACAAATTCAAATAATGCTGAACTATAAGATTGGTCAATTCAAATCTGATCATGGAACTGAATTTAAAAACTCCTAAGTTACAGAATTTTATGCTTAAAATGGAATCAATCATAAATTCTCTTCTCTAAGGACTCCTCAGCAAAATAAAGTAGTTTAAAGAAAGAACAAAACCATTATAGAGATTGATAGGACCAAACTGATTGATAGTGGAATTCAAAAGAACTTTTGGGCTAAAATTGTAAACACTTGTTTCTATGCGACAAATAGGTGCTTGATCAGATCACTCTTGAAAAAGACCCTATATGAGTTTGTGTTCAATAAAAAGCCTAAGATTGACTACTTTAGACCTTCTGGGTTCAAATACTTTGTTCTAAACAATGGGAAGAATGATCTTGGCAAGGTTTACTCTAAAAGTGATGAAGCAGTATTTGTAGGCTATTCCTCAACAAGAAAAGTATACAGAGTTTTTAACAAAATAACTTTGTGTGTTAAAGAATGTGTTCATATGGTCTTTGATGAATTAGGAAAGCTAATGAATCTTAATGATGGTGAATAATCAGAAATTAAAGAAGTCATTCTTGTTCAAAGAGATGATATTATTTAAGATGATGGTCAAGAGGTAAATAGTGCAGATGAGAATGATGGGAGTGATGGTGATCCAGGATACTCCAGTTGAAAAATAATAAAAAGGATTCAGTCAAACACCTCAGGGACCTAGTCCTAGTTGAATTAATCTTAGAAGGTCAAACTGGTGGCACAAATCTTCTCATCCACTTGAGAATCTAACTACACCTTTGGAATATGGAATCTAAAAAAGGGCTCATGCAAAAATTCCATGGAATTCTAGCATACTATCCCAAATTAAGCCTAAAAATATGAAAGAAGCTTTGAAAGATGTTGAGTGGATCAATGAAATGGAGGAGGAACTTCAATAATTTTACAAAAGTAAAGTTTAGCACCTGGACCCCAGATCTATTGATAGAACAATTATAGGAACTAAATGGATGTACAAAGATAAGCAGGAAGAACAAGGAACCATCAATATAAATAAAGCAAGGATGGTTATTCAAGGCTATAACCAGGAGGAATGAATTGATTATGATGCTACATTTTTCCCTGTAGCAAGGATAGATGCCATCAGGATTATTATTGTTTTTCTTGCCTATATGGGGTTCAAAATCTTCCAAATGGATGTAAATACTTCTTTTCTAGATTGAAACTTGAAGGAAGAAGTTTATTATTAATACTTCATGTGCTCGAATTGGAAAAAACTCTCTATGGGTTGAAGCAAGCACCTAGGTCTTGGTATGAGAGATTTTCAAAGTTTATTCTGGAAAATGTCATTATAAGAGAGAAAATTGACAATACACTCTTTTTGAAGTCTAGAGGTAGCAACTTACTGATTGTCTAGATATATGTTGATGATATAATCTTTGGAGCTACTTCTGAATACCTATGTGAAGAGTTTACAAAACTGAGGGGTAGTGAATTTGAAATAAGTATGATAGGTGAACTATGTTTTTCCTAGGCTTACAAATCAAGAAAACTTCTCAAGGGACAATGATTGGTCAAGAGAAGTACATCAAGGATCTACTGATTAGAAGATGGGAGATGCTAAGACTATTGAAATCCCAATTGGAACCAATTGTAAGATGGACACTAATAAATTAGGTCCCTCAGTCAATGGATAGATGGATTATTAGATCCCCACTATATCTCACTATAAGCAGGCCAGATATTATGTTTAGTGTGGGAATGTGTGCAAGATTTTAGGCTTATACTAAGGATCTCATTTGAAAGCTATAAAAATAATTCTCAAGTATCTGAAAGGTACAGTGGGCCAGGACTAATACTACACTTCTAGAGATAATTTTGTTCTATTAGTATATGTTGATGATGATTATGCTGGATGTCTATTGGATAGAAAAAGTACCTCAGGAATGGCTTATTTTTTGGATTATTTCTTAATCTCTTGGGATTGTAAGAAGAAGAATTCAGTTTCTTTATCTACTGTTGAAGATGAGTATGTGGTTGTAGCTTCTTATGATTCTCAATTGTTATGGATCAAAAAAACAACTCAAGGACTTTGGGATTGTCTCAAATACTATCCCTTTGATGTGTGATAACAAAAGTTTCTTAATATGGCTAAGAATCTAATACAGCATAACAAGACCAAACATATTGATTTGAGACATACTTTTCTAAGTGACAATGTTGATAAGAAAACTATTTGGGTGATGTTTTTTAAGATTGAAGATAAAACAATATACATATTTATAAATGCTCTTCACAGGGAACAATTTGTGAAGAATAGGTTGAAGTTGGGGTTGATCAAAGTGACCTGACCTACTCAATAAATCAGTCTTTCTCCATAAAATTAGCTATGATCAGGAGATAGGTATCCTTAATAAAATAGGTACATATTGGTGTAACACAACACCATACCTTTGAAGGTATACACCCATGGGAAAAACTTGGGAGGAGGACAAATATGACATGCATAAAGTTAAAGATTTACTTAAGAAAAAAAGGGACCTGGTCCCATCTCTTAGTATAGTATCATGAATGTGTATTTTTTTGTTCTAGTAAAAAAAAAGATGTGTCTTCTCTCACAATGTTAGAAAATTATCTTATCCTTAAAAGAAAGATGAGTCATCCTATAATTGAAATTTATCATATCTCATTTTTTTAAAAAACTATCCCTTATGCTAATTTGTTCCTCAAAATCTAGCTGTTCCCAAACCTTCTCTCTTGTCAAAAATTAAAATCTAGCCATAACTAGTCCTTCTGTGACAAGGATTTCCAAATGGCTGAAAATTACCCATTCTCATTTTCTTCAAAGGACTATGAGCTTAGCATAGATAAAAATCCTCTATCAAATATTTTTGAAAACTATCTTTCTTCTCCTACTCTTCTAAAGCCAAACTCCTTCTTCACTCAACAAATTGATGAAGAATCATCCTTGAAGCCTCATAATTTTTTTGGTAGCATATTAAAGGATAATGCGTGGGTTGCTGAAAATCTCATCATGCAATTGAATAGCCTAAGAAAGAGCTTATTTGGTCCTAAGGAATAAGATTTCAGTAAGATAACAAGAAATCTTGAAGATAAGTCTAGAAGTTTTGCTAAGAAGAAGTACTTCTAAAGGACTTGGTTCTAAGAAGAGAAAATGGTTGAAGATGAACCCATCAATATTTTTTAAAAGGGAAAACTAGAAAAGGAAATAAAGGTTGTGTCTACAGAAGTGAGAAATGGGTTCTAGAAAAATCAAAAGGTACTAACTGGAAGAATCTTTGACTCAAGTATGTTAATAGAACCAGGTATGATTAAATTAGTTGAGCTTGTTAAACATCAAGGATGGATCTATCATATGGAAAGACCCATTCCTACAGTTTTTGATGAGGTAGTTAAGGAATTCGATTCCACGTTGAATTTTTCTTAAGACAGACTGAACATGATTGTTGTAGTTCAAGGACTCAAGATGAATCTTGATGTCGTATCACTTGGGAGAACTCTACAGGTTTCTACCAGTGGTGTTAGGACTATCTCAAAGCAACAACTATCAATAGAGTTCATGGTAAATGCATTAAAGGTTAAAGGAAAATTTGTAGGTACAGTGAATAGGAAATCACTCAAAAGTGAAGTCCAATTAGTCTTTGATGTTGTTAACAAACTGATTTTACCTAGATAACAAAAGAGGAACATTACTTCAGCTGCTGACTTTATGTGATGAACTGTCTTAGAAGTTTTGAGTTTATTTGCTTACTTTCCTTAATAATAAAGCACATGCATAAATTTATTCATGAGAAAAATGGAAAACAATGCATGTCTTATGGATATTGGTTGAATAAAGTATTTGATTATTTTTACATTGTCAGTGCAAATGGAAATCCTGGAATGTGATACAACTGTTGGTATGAAGACTCTAATAAAATTTGAGCATGGGGGAAAGAAATTAGGTAACATCTCTCAAGAGTTATTCAGTAAGAAAATAGAAGAATTGAAGCTCAACTCAGCTGCTAAGGATGAAGAGATTAGCAAATTGTAAGTGACAATTCAACATATTTCTAATAAGGATCTAAGTTTCTCTGAAGAGCTTAGAACTGAGAATGTTGAAATACAAAAAAGAGTTTCAACTTTGATTAATGAGGTTCTTAGCTCAAATGTAGAGATTAGGCATCTAACTAAGGAATTGCTATGCTGTCATGCTATAGAGAACAATAACATGGCTCTACTTCTCCATACCCTCTTCCCAAGTCCTTCACCTATTAATTTTTATTAATTCCTATGGCTTTTTATCTAGAACATTTAAATTATGCACTGCAATGATACTTACCTTTTGTATATGAATGAACCTTAGTTTGTGTGTTTTATTTATCTGTTCTTTATTTTTAAAGTTATTCTTCATGTTAATATTGCCTAGTGGCCATGAGTTAACTAACTTATTCTTATTTTACTCTAAGCTTATTATTATCACTTTTCATGAATGCCAAAAAAAAGAATACTAAATTCATGTGGCAGGGACCAGGTGTCTTGTTGTATGATATGTAAGGGTCCCAGTACCAGGTGCATACGTGATGAATATGCTGAATATTAGTGAAGCATGATGGCATGGCATGGGGATAGAGGGAAGAACTTTCCTCAAGCATGATGGCATATTAATAGGTGGAAGCATGGTGCAAAATAATAGTTGGAACATTTAATAACAGCAATGGTAATCACTCTAACTAAATAAGGTGAATGAATTTGATGCTCCATAGTTCTGTGGTCATGTTTTATGGATTGTCATCATCACAAAGGGGGAGAATTGATGTATCTTGTTTTGATGATCATCAACTAACAAAAAAGGACCATATCCCTTGGTTTTCATAGGAATATATAGCTGTCACATGACTACATAGTTTTGTTGTTTAGTGTAAAAAACTGTGCAGATGAGATGTGTACCAATATGGAAACCTAGCCTAATCAGACTTCTTCCCTCATCATTATTCCAATATAAAAGGAAAAGAATGCTTCTTATTTGAGTAGGTTCTGCAATCTAATTTTTCAAAAGAGAAATTGGCAAAAACTCAAATATTCCTCAAGTCCAAAACCTTTCTGTTCTGAGAGTGTGTGTCGTTGAGTGAGTCTTGGTGTGTAATTGAATTACTCATGTTATAAAACTAATAGTTTATCTTGTTTTTCTTTAGAGATCTTACGTAGAGTTACCTTAGTTGATATTGGTTAGAGATAATCCATATCAAGCTGAGTTCATGGCAGAGTTATCAAGGTAGGCTTGTAGTAGAGTTATTACAAGTAGATGGAGCCTAGAGTTAGATTCATTAAAGTCTGAGAAGGAAAGTCATTGTTTTTATCCCCCTTGAGAAAGGAAGTTTCCAGGTTAAATATTTTTGTTCTTTAAATTTTGGAAAAGTTTTCACTTTCCTACAACTTTAGTGTGTTATTGCATGTAACTGGCTTTAAGGGAACTATTCCAACATAGTGTGGTGCAACCCCTATATTTCAACAATATCAATATCATGTAAAGATTATAAGTTACATAAAATGATATTTAAGTGGAAAAGTACAATTGATAGAGTATTGGAGATATGTGTATAAGCTTGACATTTGGCAGTTACATTGCCTCAAACATAGTAATTCTATCCTAGCTTAAGTTTTATATGCCTATATTGCATTTTATAGAGTTGTGGCTATGTTGCAATTCCTTATTCAGATATCTCAATAGATCATACCCAAAATTCTTTGCTCCCTAATGTTATTAGAACTTCTTACAAAGAGTGTTGAAGAAATACTTTTGTTGAGTTCTAAGCTTTCAGTGTGAGTCTGTCTGTACAGACAACAATTCAGTTTAGCAATCAGACAGATAAGTTCCTATAGTTTTCCATCTTTTCATCTAGTCATACTATCCAAAGTTTCTTGACTATGCCTATTCCATAAGGTAATTTATTCAAATTCACGAAAATTTTGAATTCAGTTGAACCCTTACTCCTAGTCTAAATCAGTCTCAACTATAAAGAATATCTAGATTTAGAAATCAGTATCTTGTTAGTTTTCCAACTTCAGAATTCAAACTAGACATTAATAGTGAGTTCTTAAATTTCAAGATAGTTAAAGTTAGTTTTTAATGTAATCATCAGTCCATATTCAACACTCAGAATTACATGTTAGGGATTACATATTTTTTTTATGCTTTCAACCAAATCAGTCTTCATTCGAGGATGAATGATCCCAAAGGGGAGATATTGCGAAACACCAAAAATCTAAGCTATTATTAGAACTATGCTTCAAGTTCATGAAAAATCAAAATAATGTTTTGATATTTATATAAGTGATTTGGACATATATTAAGTTCTCAAATAGCTCATAGTGTATGGATAAGTCAAAACATCCCTTAGCGATTAAATTCTTGTGACGAATATAAATATAGTCTTATTCAAATGAGAATATAATTTTTATACTAAGAAATTTTTAGTTCAAGACCCACAAAAATATAGATATTGAATTATCTTTTCAATGATACAAATTTTGCCTTAATTCGATATTGGGGTGAATGGTTATGGCCAAATTACTAAAGTACTATCAAAGCTGCCAGTGAATATAGTCTAATGATGACTCGTAGTCAGAACCTATGAGTCATTAGGAGTACTCATCTTCACAGTAGTAGGGGCCGAAATTTGAGTTTCTAACTAAGATTCGAGCCATTAATTATGGCCAGACCCTATGAGTCGTGGCCAAAATCATCAGGACTACTTCCAAGCATTTTCTAGATGGTTCCTAAGGTTTTTTTGTCTTTTACCACTCTTTTAACGCCATAATTACATTGTCTAAGATATTCTAAGGCTGAATAAAAATCCAAAACAACCCCAAATCCCTCATTATCAACACATCACCAACAATATTCCCAAAACATGCAATTTCCTCTTTCTAAAAAAACAAATTAGGGGTTTTAATCTTCATATCCAAATCCCAAAATATTCAATTCAAGAATTAACTGTAATCAGGTATGTGGGTATTCAATGAGGATCTTCTTTCATCCTCATGCCCCAAAATATGATTTTTATTTCATGAATTTTATGATTTCCATAATCTAGTGCTTTTACCCAATTGCTATTCTAAACTTAAATTCTATCTTCCATGATACAATTTTCACACATAAGTATGTTTTTTATGATTATTCATGACTTCTTAGGCCCAGAATATATCATTCATTCTATTCTAATGTCCATGCATGATTTACATGTTATTATTTCAAATTTAAAGCATATGATCAAGTTATGAATGATATACCCATGTTTTTAAGATTTCTAAATCCTCATGTTTAATTACACTTTTGATTTAGTATTCCATGAAAAGTGTAAATTCTATGATTCCTCCATGAAATCCTTGAGTTCAACCATGAGATAGTGCTTCCTCATTACTTCTAGCATTCTTCCATACTTTAATCATGATAACTTGTTATATTGATGAAATTATTGAATTTTTGAGTTTAAGTCATGAAATTTATTATCATATCATTAAATTAAAATTATCATATATAATGTTATTTTTTAGTGCTGGAGGGATATGAACAACTGATACCTGGATAATTATGCATGTTCTAGATTTTCAAGTTATAAGTCATTCAGGCTATTTTTGTATCATTATATCAGATGATAAATGCACTGTTATTTTTATAATACCGTATATGAGAAAATTAGTTATCAATACATGTACTAGTTTGTGCTTCTATGTCAGTTTAGTTGGGAGTAGAACTTAGCACCAAGTGAATTTTGGGAATAAGGTTTTCCTACCAGTCGTGGGTGAGACCTTTAGTAGTAGACCCTGAGTTTTAGAACTATGTATCCATTTTAGTTATAAGAGGTGTTCATGCTAGTAAAGGGTTAATACTCTCTTAGGGGAACCTGCCAGTCAAGGGTGATACACTAGTCATTCGAGAAAACACTTTAGTAGATCCATCAAGCTAGTGTTAGTACCCATGGAAAGGTAATGACACCCTTCTAATTAATGCTATAGGTTGGATCCTGATGAGCTCAGATTATGGCGTGTTTGTTAAATGTTAGCTCCCACAGTCATAGTTTAGTATTTAGATCTTGTCAGCTCAGGTTTACATGACCAAGTATTTAATTTATTAGTTATTTAGTTATTTAGTTTTTCTGATTATTTCAGTACATTCTTTACTTGATAGTGCATTCGTTTTACATATTCAGGCATTCATGCCCAATATTCAGCTTATTCATGCCCAATATTCAGCTTATATCATGATTCTTTCATAGGGTTTACAGCCTATTCAGCTTTAACTTATGATTTACATATGATATTGATATTTCTACAGCTTCCTAGCTTACAAAAATGTTTTCAGCTCATGATTTAGAAATTTCACTATGTCTTATATCTTTTACATAAAATAATGACTTAAATGGACATTCTAGCAAATAACTTATGTCCTAAATTTTAAAGCATAAGTTAAGTATTTTCATGATTTAGTGCATGTCTCACATACTTAGTACATTCCAAAGTACTGACCATATATATGTATTTGTGGCTACTTTCCTTCATGATGTAGGTACAAAAGGTATCCCAAGCATCAGGTTTAGATAGTTCGTAGTATTTAACCAGTAACTGATAGGTTCTCTTATTTTGAGGACTCAAGTTAGTTGTAGTTATTGTATTTTATTTTAATTATTTTTATGTATTGATTCTGTATTCAGTGTTTCGTGTTCCGTGTTCCATGTTTATTACGAATCTGTGTGCTTTCCTCTGCTTTATTATTCCTGCATTCCTGCTTTACTCTGTTTTATATTCCCTATGGGTGCCGTATCTATGTTATGTCCTCTGCTGCTGTGCTGTACTATGTGTTTGTGTGATATCTCGTGACTTGAGCCGGGGGTCTTTCGGAAACAGCCTTTCTACTTCATCAGAGGTAGAGGTATGGACTGTGTACATCTTACCCCCCCCAGACCCCACTAAGTGGGAATACAGTGGGTTTGTTGTTGTTGTTGTTGTATTTTTATGTATTGAGTAGGGATAGTTGGGGGTCATGTCCCAAGTACATATATGTAATACCCCGTATTATTCTTAGCTCGGTTCAACTCCTGATTGCATCCATAGGAGGATTAAAACTTGAAAATTTCACTAAGTATTGGGGACTTAGTCATTTTTAAGGCCTCTTAACTTTGGGGATTTTTAAGTTGATCTTCCCGACCGCAAAATTTTGGTTTTTGAGTTAATTCATGTTCAGGGGTTTAAGAAAAATATCTCGAGAAAGTTTCAAAATTTTTGGATGAGGGGTTGGGTTATGTTTGGATCATGATTCTAGCAGCTCATCGCGATAGAGTTGCATCATGGTGGTTATAATGATAGAGCCTTGATGTCATCATAGTGACCATATAATCCGCATTTCATTTATGAATTTAAATGTTTGAGGGGCAATTGTGTCTTTTCACCTTAAGCCAATTTATCAAATAATGAATTATAACACCAAATACGTCATTATTTGCCCATCTTCTAAGATTTTCGTTAAAAAAAACCCTATCCTCCCCCAAGATCATCATATTCCATTATATTCTTTCTACTAAAATGAAGAATTCAAGCTTCCTAGCCCAAGAACATTCAAGAAAGCATCAAGATTGGTGTTTCTCTTTCAAGCTAAAGGGTTTAAGGTATGTGTGATGTTCATCCATAAGCCCTTTTCAGCCATGGAGTCCAACAATCTCTTTTTATGTTTTAAATTATGTTTTTTTACATGATTAAGTTGAATTATTCCCATAAACATCTTGATAATTTGATTTCAAGTTAAGATTACATGTGTTTTTGATGGAATGAGCCATTGCATGTTTTGAATATTGAACTCTTGCCATTTAAAACCTTAGTTCATGATTTTAGTATTGTAACTATGTTATTATTACGTGAATTACCCATTTCCATTCTTAAGTTCACGATTCTTATGTGTTTGATGAAATGCCTAAGTGTTGGATTTTAAAAAATGATTTCCTACTATGGTTTCAAATTTTTTATGTGTCCGTATTGATATTTCCATTCAGTGCTGGAGGGTTATGAACATGTGAAACTTAGCTGTTTAGATAATTTTAGTATCTTTAGAATGATTTCATAAATACAATGAGAATTATCATTAAGTCAGTTATTATGATCAGTTGTTTGTAAAGTTAAGCTTATTTTAGCTGACTAAATAGTGTTATTCAGTTGGAAGTAGTATTTAGCCCCGAGCAAACCCAGGGATAGGGGCAGTCCTGCTAGTATGGGGTTTGTCCCTTAGTAGCAATCCCTGAGTAACAGAACTATATAGCCAGCATAGGTTTGAGATGTCTTCCTGCTAGCTTAGGTTTAAAATATATCTCATGAGTTTCGTGGTAGTACAGGGTTACTCTTTAGTCCTTTGGGATACTAGTTTAGTAGATCAACACAACCATTGTTAGTACCCATGGCATAGTACTAACACCCTTCTAGTTGGGGTTATAGTTTGGACCTCACTTATCTCAGATTGGGGTATGTCAGTTAGATGATATCTCCCATGATCTCAGTTCAGTGTTTATTACAGAATTTACTTTAGGTTTGTTTGACCAAAGCATATAGATTACCAGTTATTCAGTTATCAGATTTCAGTAATTTAGTTTACAGATTATTTTCAGAACCATTATGTTCTTGGTCTGGCATTCTTAGTATTTCAGTTTTCATGCATGCATACTTAGTTATCTCAGGCTAGTCAGTCAGCCATTACTTTATGCAAAGTTAACCCATGCATTTCAGCCTAACCTCATCTCATATACCAGTACATTAAAATTACTTACCACATACTCTTCTTTGTGTTATGATGTCTTATATCATAGGTTTGGATGCTCAGTTTCCCAATCGTACTTAGACAGTCCAGTGCTTCAACAGTAGCAGCAGTGCTTCATCTATCGAGGACCTATTATGTTTATTCAGTATTTTTGCATTTCTTTTCAGCTAGTCAGTTGGAGTTAGTTGGGGCCTATTCTATCAACTCCTCAGTTAGTTTAGATGCTTTCAGATATTTGGATAGTTGTTAGTTGTATCATCTTTATATCTTGACAGATATTTTTCAGACTTGTGAATTCAGTTGTATTTTCAGTAATTAAAACTTTGTGGCCTTATTAATTATTTTCTGTGCTAGTCTATTATAATTATATTATTTAGTGCTCACAGTAGGTACCAACTCATGGGTTAGCTTATGGTCACAAGTGACCATAAGCACTATTGTCGTGAATAGGGCCTAACCTTGGGTCGTGACAAAACTTGGTATCAGAGCCTAAGGTTTTACAGTGTCCTAGGGAGTCTGAAAGTTGTGTTGAGTAAAATCTTATTCATGGGACTGAAGTGTTCCACACTTATAGATAACATGCAACAAGATGTTTTAGTAAAAGTTTCCCTTCATTCAGTATTTATTTCATAAAAATGATCATAAGATCTATTTAAAACTCTCTTTCTAACTCATTCTTCCTTTTGTTTACATATGATGCCTCCCAAAAGAAACAATGGAAAAAGAAATGGAAATCAGCCTGCACCTCTACCTTTTTAGGAAGATCCCCTAAATAAGCACATCTCTCGAGCCAAATTTCGGGTTGCTTTTACTACCTTAGCTCACACAGTAGCTACTCAGAATAATCAATAAGTTGTTGCCCCAGCTAATCTAGTGGAAAATACAGTTGTAGTTAGGATTCAAGATTTCACCTGAATGAATCCCCCTTTTTTTTAGATATAAGTCCGATGAGGATGGACAGGAGTTTTTTTATATGGTTTAGAAGGCGACAGATATCATGGGTGTCACTTTGAGTGAGAGTGTAGAGTTTGTTGCATATCAGTTGCTGGATGTAGCTCATACATAGTATAAGTAGTGGAAGGAGGATAGGGGTGTTGAGACAGGGCCTGTTGAATAAGAGAAGTTTTCCATAGCCTTCTTAGATAGGTTTTTTCCATTAGAGTTAAGGAAAGCTAAGGTGCTGGAGTTCACTAATTTGAAGAGGGTAATATGACTGTGAAGGAATACTCGCTTAAGTTTACTCAATTAGTGAGGTATGCTCCTTTGATGGTGGCTAATAATAGGTCTAGAATGAGTAAGTTTGTTTCTAGTGTAGTTGATGGTATGGTCAAGGAGTGTAGGACTGCTATGTTGATCAAAGAGATGGAACTTATCTAGGCTTACAGTTTATGCTCAAAAGATTAAGTAATAAAATATTAAGGAAACACACACAGAGAGAGAGAGAGAGAATAAGAGGGGCAGAACATATAGCTTTAACTTTTCTCAACTGAGGTTAGAGGGTGGTAACCGTTCTCTATTATGTCAAAAAATTTCAGCCCTAGCTCCGTCTTCAACTAGTGCTCCAGTGCCAAAGTTTTGAAATAATAGTTGAAATAATGCACCAGGCTCCAAGTCCCAGGGTAGTATGAACAGTGGTCGTACTAATCCTCTCTACGAAAAGTGTGGTAGGAATCATCAGGGTATGTGTAAAGTTGGTAATGATGTATGTTTTGGATGTGGCAAGGCAGGCAACAGAGTCAAAGAATACCCATAGGTGGGTCAGCATAGTCAGCACAGACGTTCCCAAGTTCCAGCCAGTCACCTGACTCACCAGGGTGCCACTTCTAGTGCAACTAATGGAAAGGGCCAGGATAGGATGTATGCACTTCAATCACGACTAGATCAAGAAAGTTCTCCTTCTGTGGTTACGGGTACATTACAGGTCTTCCGTCTTAATGTTTATGCTTTGCTAGTCCCCTGAGCCTCACTTTCTTTTGTAGACCCCAATATAGCTGTCAATTTTGGTGTCAGTCCTGAAACATTAGCAAATATTTGCTCAGTGTCTACGCCAGTGGGTAATTCAATCATAGCCAAATGGGCATACAAAAGTTTCCCTGTTACAACATTTAAGAAAATCACTTTAGTTGATCTTGTGGAGTTAGAGATGACTAATTTTGATGTCATTCTCAGCATTGATTGGATCCACTCCTGCTATGCTTCTGTTGACTGTAAAAATAGGGTCGTTCAGTTTTAGTTTCCCCATGAACCAGTTATTGAATGGAGGGGTAGTACTCTAGTGCTTAGCGGCCAGATTGTTTCATATCTTAAGGTAAGAAAAATGATTTCCAAAGGGTGCATATACCATTTTGTTCAAGTCAAAGACTCTAATTCTACGACTCCCAGTCTTGATTCAGTTTTAGTTGTAAGGGAATTTCCAAATGTTTTACCTAAAGATCTTCCCAGTTTTCCTCTTAAAAGGGAAGTTGACTTCGTAATAGATCTCCTTCCAGATACCCAGCCTATCTCTATTCTACTATATATATAATGGCTCCATTTTAGCTAAAAGATTCAACAAAATTATTGAAAGATCTCTTAGACAAGTGATTCATTAGGCCTAATATTTCACCGTGGGGTGCTCCAATCCTTTTTGTGTGTAAAAAAGATGGTTCTCTTAAAATGTGTATCAATTATCGTCAATTGAACAAGGTCACAATCAAGAATAAGTATCCACTCCCCAGGATTAACATTTTTAACCAACTTCAGAGTTCCAGTTATTTCTCTAAGATAGACCTCAGATCCGACTATCATTATCTTAGAGTAAAGGAATATGACATTCCAAAGACAACCTTTAAAACTTGGTATGGTCACTTCAAATTTCTAGTTGTCTTTTGGACTAATGAATGCCCTAGCAACTTTCATGGACTTGATTAATAAAGTGTTCAAACATTACTTGGACATGTTTGTCATCATCATTATTGATGATATTATCGTCTATTCCTGTAGTAAAAATAATCGTGCAGACCATATCAAAATTGTATTACAGACTCTTAAAGCCTATCAGTTGTTCATCAAGTTCAGTAAGTGGAATTTTTGGATAAGATCAGTATCTTTCCTTGGTACCTATCACTTTTGGAAGGCTTTTTAGAAGGGTCTTGGTACCTAAGTCCATCTTAGTACAACATTTCATCCTCAGACAAATGGTCGGGCACAGAGGAATATTCAGACCCTAGAGGACATGTTCAGAGCATATGTTATTGGCTTTAAAGGAATTTAGGATGATCTCTTGCCTTTGATCGAGCTTGCCTACAATAATAGTTCTCAGTCTAGTATTCATATGGCTCCATTTGAGGCTCTTTATAGAAGGAGATATAGATCTCCTATTGGTTTGTTTGAGGCAGGTGAGGCTAATTTGATAGAACCAAATTCGGTGTTTGATGTAATGGAGAAGGTTTAGTTGATTAGGGAGAGTCTTAAGACAACCCAAAGTTGTTAAAAATCCTATGCAAATGTGAGGAGAAGAGATCTTGAGTTTGAAGTTGGGGATTTGATGTATTTTGAAAATCTCACCCATGAAGGGAGTGAAGAGATTTGGCAAGAAAGGGAAGCCTAGTCCCTGATATGTTGGCCTTCAAAGACTTTTGAGTCATTTTGGAAAGGTAGATTATGAGCTTGAGTTGCCTGCAGATTTTGCATTAGTGCAGCCAGTGTTTCATGTTTCCTTGATAAATAAGTGTATTAGTGATCCAGCTATTCAGGATAGCCTTTCTTATGAAGAAATCCCAGTCGAGATCCTTGATTGTTAGATTCAAAAACTAAACAACAATAAAGTTTCCCTGGTCAAAGTTCTTTGGAGGAATAAATGCGTTGAGGGAGCCACTTGGTAAGCAAAAGCAGATATGCATACCAAGTACTCTCATCTTTCTTCACAAGCTCAAACTCATCCTAAGGTAACAATTTTCCTTATTTTTCCTCTCTTCAGTTATGTAATCCATCTCATGTCATTGCATGCATTCACAAAATTAGTTCAGTCATGTATCATATTTCAAAACTCAGTCATGTAATCATGCTTATAGTTGTGTATGTTCAATATGTTATCCTAGTTTCCTTAGTTCAAAA
This sequence comes from Capsicum annuum, assembly GCF_002878395.1. Classification (NCBI taxonomy): domain Eukaryota; kingdom Viridiplantae; phylum Streptophyta; class Magnoliopsida; order Solanales; family Solanaceae; genus Capsicum; species Capsicum annuum. Next base: position 1,499,758 of record NW_025833140.1, on the reverse strand, counting down.
CTCTGATCCTAATCAGTCTCAATCGGGGACAAATATTCCCTATGGGGAGATATTGTAATACCCCATATTATCTTAGCTTAGTTTATCTCCTAGTTGCATGCATAAGAGGCTTAAAACCTGAAAATTTCACTATGTTTTGGGGACTTAGTCATTTTTAAGGCCTCTTAACTTTGAGGATTTTTAATTTCATCTTCTCGACCCTAAAATATTTGTTTTTGAGCTATTTCATGTTCAGGGGTGTAAGAAGCATGTAGTTTTAGATTTTTTGGATGAGGATTGGGTCATATTTGGATTATGATTCTAGCAGCTCATCACGATAGCATCGCATCACAGTGGTTATAGCGATGGATCCTTTATCACGTTGAGGTAACCAAAAAACCTGCATTCCTGTTATGAATTTAAATGTCTGAGGGGCAATTATGTGTTTTCCCCTTAACCCAATTCGTCAAATCACGAATTATAACACCAGTTAGGGCATTATTTGCCTATCTTCTACAATCTCCTCTCAAGAACAAACCCTCTTATCCCTAAGATCATCAAATTCCATTACTTTCTCTGCAAGAAAACCAAGAATTCAAGCTCCCTAATCCAAGAACATTCAAGAAAGCATCAAGATTGGTGTTTTGCTTTCAATCTTAAGGGCTTAAGGTATGTGTGATGTTCATCCATGGGACCTTTTCATCTATGGAGTCTAAGAATCCCTTTTTATGTTTTAAATTATGAATTTTACATGATTAAGTTGAATTATTCCCTTGAACAACTTGATGATTTGATTTTAAGTTATTATAACACATGTTTTTGATGTAATGAGCCATTGCATGTTTTGAATATTAAACTCTTTTTATTTAAAACATTAATTCATGGTTTTAGTATTGTAACTATGTTATTATCATGTGAATTATCCATTCCTATGCTTAAGTTCATGAGTTTCATGTGTTTGATGAAATGCCGTAGTGTTGATTTTTTAACAATGATTCCCTACAATGGTTTAAAACTTGTATATGCCTGTATTGTTATTTACATTCAGTACTGGAGAGTTATGAACACTCGATACTTAGCTATTTACATAATTTCAGTATCTTCATAATGGTTTTAGATATACTTTGAGCATTATCATTCAGTCAGTTATTATGATCATTTGTTTGTTCAGTTAAGCTTAGTTTAGTCCATTAACTAGTGTTATTCAGTTGGGAGTGGGATTCAGCACCGAGCAAACCCAATGATGGGGGCATTCCTGCCAATTTAGGGTTTGACCAGTAGTAGCAATCCCTAAATTACAAAACTACGTAGCCAAAATAGGTTTGAGATATTTTCCTGCCAGTGGGTCCAGACAACCATTATTAGTACCAATGGCATAGTACTGACACCCTTCCAACTGAGGTTACAGGTTGGACCCTACTTAACTCAAATTGGGGCAAGTCGGTTAGATGTACCTCTCACAGTCTCAGTTCAGTGTTCATTACAGAATTTAGTTCAGGTTTTCTTGACCAAAGAGTATAGATTACAAGTTATTCAGTTATCAGATTTCAGTAATTCAGTTTATATATTATTTTTAAAAATATTATATTCTTGGTCTTACATTCTCAGTATTTTAGTTTTTGTGCATGCATACTCAGTTATCTTAGGCTATTCAGTCAGTCATTATTTTATACACAGTTAACCTAGGCATTTAGGCCTAACCTTATCTCATATATAGTGCATTCAAAGTACTGACCGCATACTCTTCTTTGTGCTATAATGTCTTATATCATATGTTCGGATGCTCAGTTTTCTGACTGTACTTAGATACTCCAGTGCTTCAACAATAGCAATGGTGGTGAGGACCTGTTATGCATATTCCATATTTTTGTATTTCTTTTTAATTAGTCAATTTGAATTAGTTGGGCCCCATCCCATCAACTCCTCAATCAGTTTAGAGGCTTTTAGACATTCAGATAGTAAGTTAATTTTATCATCTTTATCAGTCTTGACAGATGTTTTTAGACTTATGAATTTAGTTATATTTTTAGTATTTGAAACCTTATGTCCTTATTAGTTATTTTCCGTGCATATATATTATCATTATATTATTCAGTGCTCACAATAGTTTCTAGCTCAAGGGTTAGCTTGTGGTCACTTGTAATCCTATGCACCATTTTCGCAATTAGGGGCTAGCCTCAGGTCATGACAATATAGTCAGTATAGTAGAGGCTTCATAGATTGTCAGTCAGAGTCAGTATTTGTAATTTGAGTTCCTCTCTCTCTCAAATTTTATTGTTGTAAACATTAATCAGTTATGTATTTAAACAACTAATCTCATATTGATTATGCTTTCACTTATTTTTAGTATTTATATATACATATTAAATTGGTTGCTCAGGTATCATACCAGTACATGGGTTATCTTGGGATTACTTGTAGTTCTAAGTATCGTGTTATGACTAGGGGGTAGTCTCAGGTCATGACACTACTGTAGTAAAGTTTGAGTACAAAATGAGGGTTGTGAGGAGTAGGAGGACCATGAGAGAGCCATGACCAATGAGATCAGAGGAGAGAATTAACCAGATTCTTAGCTCAGTAGATTGTAGATCTTAGAGTTTAGCCCCTTAGGTTGAAGGGAAGGAAAAGATAAAGAAGTCCTCATTGCAGTTCACAATAAAGTTTTGGTAGACCATTGTAAGGCACTAATTTAGTCCGATAGTAGTAGATAATATGGTCAAATAGGATCGATATGTACTAGTTACCGGACTTATGGATTAATATGACATTGATTTCTCTTAGTGGATCTAAGATGAGATTCTCAAAAGAGACTTCTATGAGATCATAGTTATTATTTTCTCTTGCTTGATATAGAGACTATGATGTGGCAAGGGTACCAGTATTTACAGATTTGACCATAGGGTTGTGACTACCTACATGGATGATAATTTTTTTATTCAAGATGATGATAAACCCACTCAACTACATAAAGCATAACCTTTTACATCTATGGGGAGTGGACTATAATAAGGTGCCTTCTGTGTTGGCTAGGCATATTGATAGGTCAATATTGGGTTGAGATAATGATATGGCGGCTAATGAGGTCGAAATGGGAACTTCAGCTTTAGTTTTGACTTCTATAGTGCACTATCGTCCATTGGCCCCACATATGGTAACATTGTCATAGGAATTTTTACAATAGTTGATGGACAGGCAATAGGAGCTGATAGAGTTCCAGACATACACCAACGACTAGGTTGCCATGTTATTTGGTAAGATCAGAGAATGTGGCTACATTGAGATGAGAGTTTTGTACTTTAGCTAAGAGCCATATCTATTCATCTCTTTTATTACACCTTTCTTTAAATAGATTTTTCCCATGGCACCACCATTGATATTTGATTTTCGCTTAAAAGAATAAGGCCCAAACTATTGGGGCCAAGAGAGGTCAAGTGCATGCCGAGAAGAGTGATAGCTCAGATGATTTTAGGGGGGGGACCTAAAAAGGGCCACCATAGAGTCTATTACGAATTTAGAAATTGATTACTATAGGCATACCCAATTTCCATTGGTTACCTCTTCTAGTGGAGCACCACCACCACTCCCTAGCGATATGCTCGATGTTCCTCCTAATGCCTCAGCTGGGGGTGAGTTGTATCTGATGCCTAGAGTATCTTAAATATGTCCCAAAACCTATATGTTCTGACTTTTCTAGTATACATAGGGGACAATAAATTAGATTTTAGTTGGGGGTGGGAGTGTACCAGTCACTCAAAGTTATTATTATCGTGTCTCTTTTCTCTAGGGTGTGCTATCATAGCATAACTTACATGTTTTTACATTGTTTTATGTTTATGAAAGTTGTTATGTTTTGTTTTGTTTAATTACAAAAAAATAAGGGACCTAAATGCAGTCAAAATATTTTGTGTTTGAAAACTATGATACCCCTCATAAATATTTATGAATTGTTTGTTTTGACTGTATGTGTGACTATTTTTGAATATTTTTATGGCATTAGTATTAGGGACAAAATTATCACACCTTATCATTGCATAAACTTGAGGTAGTAGCTGCTAGTGTAACCCTATACCATATATGTGTGAGGTGTTTATCTAGTTAACTTGTGTATTTAATCCAGAATTTACCTGGTTAGTCTTGCCTAGGTTATAGGATAGTTGGTAGGGAGATGATCGAAGGCCATTTTTGAATAAGTCTACTCTTAGCCTAAAAGAAAGACCAGATGAGAATAAGTATCCCTTGATCCCTAATATGAGCCTAAATTGACATATTTTCTTATTTAACCTTTTCACCTTCTTATTTTAATTACAATAAACCTTTTATAGCCATGGACCCTCTTTAGACATTGTGTTCCTCAAATCAGGCAAATCACTTATATTGAGGGTGGCTCTCATAGGGGTACATAGTTAAAGACGGGTATGAAGAAAGGTGTTGAATCAAAGAAAACAAAAGTAGGGTTGGATGTGGTAGAAGTGTGAGAAATGAAAAAAGGAAAAAAAAATAGAGAACAATGGAAAAAAAGAAATAAATTCAAGGAATAAAGAAAACAGAATCCAATTCGAATAGCAATAAAGGAGAAAAAGAGAGAATAAAGGAAACATGATTAGGTAGTAGAGCTAATAATGCAAGTGTAAGGGACAGTCATTATTTACCATATGTACTATACCTTCCCACAAGTCTACATTAAAAGCCTATAAAAGTCCTATAGTGATCCCAGTCCAACTATCAAAAATAAGGGCAAGCCTATCATATTTTACGTACATTGTTTGAACTTCTTTGAGAGCGTGAGTGTTTGATGTAGTCCATGCATTGACATGCATTATGATATGGTGAGAAGTAGGACTTTCTTTCTATAAGGGTACATGAGGTATATTGTTAACTACTTATTTATTCTGGTAGTGTCATTTGCATACATGCTTAGTTGTTTGTTTCTACTCTAATGTCATCACTTCATTTCTTTTATTTCTTGCTATTATGTTTCATGTATTGACATATTGATTTTGAAATTTTTGAATAGGAGGGGGTAAGTATTTTGAGCTAAAATGAGTTGATTGTCGTAGGTGCCTTAGGTTATTTTTAGTTAAGGATTGTGTTTCTTTAGTTTATGTTAGTTGCCTGAGGACATGCAAATTTTCTAAATTAAGGTTGTTGATGTGCCATGGTTTTATGGAACTTTTGGTGCTTAAAAAATAAGGAAATTATACAAATACTTAGGTATTCTTGTTAGATATGATGCGCATTTGTGTTGATTTTTTTAGACAACGGGATTTAGAGCAAAGAAAAAGAATAGGAGATAAAGAGTTGATGAAAAGTCCATCCATGAGTCAACCTACAACTCATGGGTATTACCTATAGTCGTGGGTCGATCCGTGAGTTTAACTCCTATAGAAGAAGATTTCATCTGATTCCAATGAGTCAGCGTATGACTAACCTATGACTAATATATTGCCTCGTGTGTTGGCACCTACTCTAATTCCCTACACTATTTAGGATAGGTTTTCAGATGTATCTATAAGTACCATTTGGATTTTTTATTATAGTTTACAGACATTATACACCTTTTACATTATTTTGAGTTCTGAGCTACATTATTGATCTTGGAATAATAGTTCTTATTTTTTAGGGCTTACAATTAATTTGATATTTCAAGTTTTCATTATTATTATTCGTAAATTCATGATTGTTCTTTCCTCTCTTAAATCTATGTCTTTTCTTATAACTATGAGTTGCTAAACCCCATAACTAGGATTTTGGTAACCCTAATAAGTAGTTGTAGTGTAAAGTCATTCTAACTTTGTGTTCTTACATGTATTGAGATTTTCTTTCCTTTTATTATTTTCTTAACAATTCCAAATGTTTGGAACTCTCCTGTATTCAATACATGCTTGAGAGAGAGATAGAGATTAGGGAAAGGAAATCACAATAGTAATTGAAGCTATTAACCTTCATTTAATTAACCTAAGATCGAGAGAAGATAGTTAATCCAAGCTCATTAAACAAGAGTTAGTACTGCGATGCTCTAAGACAGAGAAAAGATGAGTAAAATTCACCGAAACTAAAGCCGGGAGATTGATAGGTGATACATAACTTGTTAGATTTTACATGCAAGGCACCAAGAGAGTATGACAAGTACGAACAATCTATGGGGTTATTAAGTAAAGGGGAATACAATCCCAGTGATAGTCTTATATTAATAACAAGCCTAATTGCCTAGCATTGTTACTTTTACTCTATTTTTTAGTAAAACCCTTTTAGTTTATGCATATTCAAATTACGTCAACATGCTCTTGATAGATTTTTGACCAATTCCTTGTGGTATAGACCACAACCTAGTTGGCTTGTATATTTGACTAGCGGCCGCTACTTTTTTGGTGGTGTATTTTTTGGCCATATCAAGAATGAACAAGTAACTTTGATTACTCTTGGCAAATATCAAGTAGGAGAAATCACTCAGAAATCCAGCAAATATCATTAGACCCAGCACTATCATCTGCTAGTGTTTTATCTTCTATGTCTAAATAGGATTAGAAAGGAAGAGCTCTAGGATCTAAATCCCATAGTAGTGCTTTAGGTATTTCTACCTTTCCATCTTGTAAGAAATATGGAACAAACTAGCCAAGAGAGTGTTTGATAGAAAGGGATGGTTTTTTTGGTTTTAGTAAATCAAGTCATAGATTTTGATATTACAATGACCCTTTAGGTCATTTTCTATATTTTCGATTATTTTACTGTTGGAGCTTCTCTATAGCTTCCCCAAGTCATTTATGACTTACTAGAACTGATAGTTCAATTATCGAGTAGTTTGTCTAGTTTAAAAGCTGTTTCCCTATTTTGAAGTCCTGGTTCCAAATGGCCACTAAGTGAAAACTTCAGTTAAACAACCTTGAATGCAAATTATGACTATTCCCGAAGCACCAGATTATTAATTTTAGGCTAGAAGGACCTTTGGTTTGGGTCCCAAGGTACCCAATCTCATTTTAACCTATTGGTCCGAAAGTTAAGACAATGGAATATAGGTATGGGACCCATATTTTATTGAAACAACATCAAATGGATATTTTTACTATGATATTGAGTATAAAATAACAAATTTGGTATGGTTACATAGTTTTTTTGCATATACGAAATTGCGGATGAATCCTAAAGGGTTAGCGGAGACTTGGAAAATTCCAAGTCTCAGTTGTGATCTGCTACACCTGCAATCGTGGGCATTGGATCTCGATTGTTATCTGGTAGCACCAGTAAGCCGTTATTGTGACACTTAAAGTTTCAAATGCAACTCCTTTGTCAGTAGGCTAGTACCGCGATCGCAGGAGGTAAATATAGCGATCATGACTTATGAGTCTAAGGTCATGTATCACTATAGCGACTGTCAAGTTAACCTGATATGGGTATAAATGCCCTATTTTACTTGATTTTTTCCCATTCTTCACACATCATCTTGAGAGCTAAATCCTAAATTGTGAGATAACTAGGGATTAGAGCTTGTGGGTAATTTACGATGCTTGATTAATGCTTATTTCTTGATTCTCCTTTGGATTGAGGTAAGATTCCTCAAGATTCATGGTTGATTTTTCAATTTCTTTCCCAAAAATCCCAAACCTTGGGGTCTTGATTTTAGCTCCAAAGTAGCTCAGATTACACCCATTTTGAGGGTAATGATTCCTTGAACATTAGGGAACGTTGGGTTTGTTTCAAAAATGTGATTTTTTGTAAGTATGACCCAGATAGGTTTTTGATGTGATTTTTGGAACCGAAGAACAATGGTGTAATATGGGTATCATTCTTCTCATATTTATGAATAGAATGTGGTTTTGATAGCTTTCCATTTTGCAAAAGTTTCTCAAAAGGGAAAAATGCTAATTTAGCAAATATTATGAGCTTTTTTCGGCATTCAGTTAGGCTAAGTTTTACCCCTTGTTAGATTGAGCTATTTCATAGTATGTTTATGATAGTGTTATATTTGGGATGGTTTTAGGTATTAATGTGATAAATTGAAATACTTGGGATTAGTTTGATCATTTAGGCTATTTTGGATGTTCTTGCCATGATTAGCCTATTTATTCCTATCTTAGGTGCAATTGACCTTGTAGGCTCATGTTAGGATGGAAATACCTTAGTTACTCAATTAATGAGAAGACTTTCTTGGTCACTTTATTTTAGGTTTAAACTTACTCAAATTTCCATACCATGTGTGAAATTGATCTAATTGCTCCATATTAGGAGAAATTTCTATCCTAGGACTAGGTGTGGCTTGTTTGACATCTAATAGTGGATTTAGATACCTTGTCCTAGTCTTGGGTAAACCTTTCTTGGTTAATGGTTTTGAGGATTTAGAATTGGGTACTTCAACCTACCTTAGGCCAAGACTTGTGATAGTAATTGAAGACCCTTGATACGCGTGTGTACATCTAGGAAGATCGTTAGTCGGTGATATTTAGAATCCTTGGTACTTATTATTTTTTATGAATGATGTTGGATGTAATGCTTAAAAGATTAAGCTTATGATGAGATATTTTGTAGGCTATTGTTTGGTCTATTCATTAGGCTACCGAATATACTATTGAATAAGCCCTTGATTATGCTATTGTCTAAGCCATAAATTATGTTATTGACTAAGCTAAGAATAAGCTATAGATTATGCCATGTATTATCTATTAATCAAGCCATTTATAAGATAATGATTATTCAAATGATGAGTTATCTATTATGCAAATGATAAGACAAATTAGGTAATTTAAAAGTTCTTACATATACTTTGATAGTGGACATTGATTATATACTTATGTTTTTTTTGACTATATTGGAAAATACATTATGGATTATCATTAAGAACACACATATTGATTCTATTGGTGATTATGCTATTGACTATGTTAAAGATCATGCTTATTTACTATATCAGAAATCATGCTATCGATTATGCTAGAACTCACGACTTGTAATTATGATTATTAATCACGTTAAGATACTATGCTAATTGTTTTGTTATTAAATACTCTAATGATTATGCTATTGGACAAGATATAAATTATATATACCATCCAAGGATGGAGGATGATTATGATCTTTATATCCACCAGACAAGGCCAAAGAATGATTATGATAATTATATATACCCAGAAAGGATAGAGGATAATTGTGATGATTAAATATACCCAGCAAGGCTGGGGGATGATTATAATGATTACATATACTCAAAAAGGGTGGGGGATGATTGTGATAATTCTATATACTCGACAAGGTCGGAGGATGATTATGATGCTATTAAGGATATTATAGAATATCCCTACTGGTTCCACTTTGAATATACATATATACTATGATGATATACTTATTGTGATATGATGATATTGGGGTGTGACATTGGCAATAGTGATTCTAGTTACGTATAAAGATGAGAAAATGGTTATAAAATCATATGATATACATAGATGCTTGTGATATATTTATTAGGTGATAAATATTAATTAATTGATAAATATTGATTAGTTGATAAATGTTGGTTAGTTGATAAATAATGACTAGTTCATTAGCGATTTTTAGTTAATAAAGGATGATTTATTGATGTATGAGGATTAGTTGCTACATAATGGATAGTTGGTAAGTGTTGACTTATTTATAAGTGGAGAATAGGGAAATTCAATAGTTATAATATGGCATGACTTAGAGTAATACCAATGGTATTATGAGAGTTGATAAATAATGGTGGTGGGTTATGCTATCTTGTTTGTACCTTTCAGACTTATGGGGGCTTGTGATGGGTTATTTACTTTTCTTTACCATTTGGCATATGGGAGATAATTTTGTAATTATGATTGCATGTGTTCATACTTTATATTACGTTATGCTACTATTCTGGTTTATTTTCTTATTTATGGATAGCAGTGTTGGAGTTTATTCAATTTCATTTCTATACCTTGACTTAGTTATGTTATCTTGCATTTTATCATATTTATATAATGATTTCGCTCAATCAGTCGATGATGCCTATTGAGTACCTATTATTTTGGTACTCATACAACAGTCTTTGCCTTTTTCGTATAGATCCAAGTACTAGTTTTTGTAGTTAATCAATGTCATGCTGTGTTGATATCCGAGATAGGGTGAACTCTTGGAGTTGGAGTCACCTATTTCCTTCTATTTTTCTACATTTCATCTTTTATTTTGAGATAGATGTATTGACTATTCTAAATTCTTGGATTGTATTATTAACACTAGGTGCTGTTATACTAGCTCTACCAGGTTGTGGGATAGTATTTATGTAGTGACTACTTTTGAACTATTTTTATTCCTTTACGTATTAATTGCGTTGGATTTCCTATTAGGCACTTTTGGGGCCATTTTCACCATGTTAACAACAACAACAACAACAACAAACCCAGTGTATTCCCACTTAGTGGGGTCTGGGGGGGGGGGGTAATTTTCACCATGTTAACCCATAGTGTTAAACTCTGGGCTACAATTTGGCTTACCTATTAGCTGGATAGAGTAGGTGCCATCACAACTCGTAAATTGAGTCTTGAAAAATTTGTATCAGAGCTAGGTTACACCAATATTCTTGGTACAAGAGCAAGTTCCTAGAAGAGTCTTGTGGACCAGAACGATGATGTCTGTTTCTTATTTTTTGGAGGCTATGGGACATTCTTAAGAGTTCTTTACTTCTTTCACTCATTTTGTGCTATGAGTTTGAGTTGGCTTAGAGAAAATTCCTTTAACTTCAATCTTTTACAAATGGCTTGGACACTTACTACCGCTACACACAATGAGGATTTTGAGACCAAGCTTAGGGATCCTTCTTCTATTCATGGATAACCCAGACGTCATGGACAGCCATGAGATGTGTCCCCATCTAAGGGCCAGGATAGAGGTCTTCCATTAGACCTTATTCTTGATCCTAGCCAAAAAAATTTCTGCCCTAGCTAATAGTGGGCCAAGAACCATCCCAGGATCCACCAAGGTTTATTTCTTTTTTAGTGCTTAGAAATATGTTTCTTCAGCTTTTCGGGTTAGTTTGTGGTGCGCTATCTTATAGTGCATAGTCTACAGGTTAGAGAGGTACTAAGGCAAGGGCGCAACCTATAGCTGTAGCTCCCAGAGTTGAGGTTCCTCTAATTTCGATAGTTGCTTAGCCGATAGTTGCTCAGTAAGTGGTTGCCTAGCCTACTATATCTATCCATGAGTAGAAGATGTTGGGTATATTCTTGAGATTGGCTTAGCCTTGGTTTTGTGATGCTTCAAGCGAGGATATGTATGAGTTTCTGATTTCTTATTATGATAGGATCTGTAATTTGGGCCTTATTGAGACTCGTGGTGTAGATTACACCATATTTTTCTTTGACTTGGCTGCTCGACATTGATGGAGAGGTTATATGGATTTTAGACTAGATAAATCTTTTCCTTTAACACAGACTTGGTTCTTTGAGATATTCTTATAGGAGTATATGCCTCGTAGTTTTAGGGATCATTTGGGGGATCAGTTCTATAAATTGGAGTAGTGCTCCATGATAGTTCTGGAGTATGAGGCTCATTTTCCAGAGTTGTCTAGACATGCAACTTCTATCTTGGGTACTGAGTATGAGAGAGTTTGTTACTTTATTAGATGGTTAAGACTTCCTTTTGTATGTCTACTTAGAGTTTAGTTACTATGGGTAGATCTTTTGCTAAGGTTTTTGATAAAGATCAGGTGATAGAAGAGATATATCATGATGCCTATGGGGTAGTAATAAAGTCCTAGACATCAGGGAAGTTTCAGGGGTAGTCATAGTAGTTCTCGATTTAAAGGTATGCACTTTCATAATAGATATCCTTTGCGTCCATCCTATCATTCTCAGAGTTAGCCTACTCGACTTGTTCTGGCAGCTCTTTAAATTATTAATGGAGGTCAGTCTAGTGCTAGTGATTGCCCTGGTCAGGGTAGTGGTCATTCTTTAAGAGGTCCATCTTCTGGTTATTATAGATGTGGTGGTTATTTTTACTCAACCAAATTAGTTAGTTTTGGTTTAGCTTAGGTGTTATGTTATAGTTTTGTAGCTTTTGGTCACTATTCACAAGATTTCTTTAGTCGTGGGACTATTATTGAATTAACTCAGAGTATTTCCCTTATTAGAGTAGTTTATCTCCTAGCTAGGGGTAGTTTATAGGGTCATAGGGGTGGTTTCCAAGGTACTCAATGAGGTTATCAAGAAGACAGGACATAAGGTTAGTCAGGAGCCTAACCAAGTTATGGGTATGGTCAGTTATATGCGGTACCTTCTAAGCCCGAGGCTGAGTCTTTGGATTTTGTTATTATAAGTATTATTTGGGTGTGCCATCAGTCATCCCTTGATTTATTTTTTCCAAGATCCACTTCTTCTTATGTATCTGCTTATTATGCTCCACGAAGTTATCTTGGGATTTATTATCTTTGCCCTTACGTGTACATACTCTCACGGGTTATTCTTTAATAGTAGATCGAGTCTTCAGATCATGTGTTGTGACTATTAGAGATATTGATAGACAAGCTGATCTTATTATTTTGGATATGGTGGATTTTGATGTGATTTTGAGCATGGACTACTTATCTCACTATCACATGGTCATGAATTATTTTTCCAAGACTGTTAGATTAGCTATGTTCGATATACCCCTAGTCATGTGGAAAAGATCTTTTAGCTGCGATACAATAGGGATTATTTCTTATACGTATGCTAGGAGACTTATTTTGAGGGGTTGCGAGTCTTATCTTATATTTGTGATACTATGTTGAGAGTCCATCATTTGACTTTGTTCTTATAGTTTGTGAGTTTCCTGATGTGTTTCCTACTGACCTACCTGGTATTCCCTCTTTCCATGAGATTGACTTTTCCATTAATCTTGAGCCTAGCACCCGACCTATTTCTATGACACCTTACTATATGGCTTTTGCCGAGCTTAAGTAGCTAAATTCTCAGTTGTAAGATATTCTTGGTAATGGTTATATTAGACCAAGTGTATCTCCTTAGGGAGCCCTTGTGATTTTTGTGAATAAGAAAGATAGATCCATGCCTTTGTGTATTAATTATAACTAGCTTAATAAGGTGACAGTGAAGAACCATTATCTTATGCCTCGCACTGATGATTTTTTTACTAGCTTCAGGGTGAAACAATGTTTTCTAAGATTGATTTGAGATCTAGATACCATTAGTCGAGAATCTAGGCTGAGCATATCCAAAGACAACTTTTAAGACCCATTATGAGTTCTTGGTGATGTTAATGGGCTTGACTAATGTCCCAACCACGTTTATGGATTTATGAACTGAGTTTTCAGGCCATATTTGGATTTCTTTGTTATTATGTTAATCAATGATATCCTTGTGCACTCAAGGAGTAGAGAGGAGCATGAAGAGTATTTGAGGATTATGCTATAGACTTTAAGAGATCATGTACTTTTGCCATGTTCTCTAAGTGTGAGTATTGGCTTGAATCAGTAATATTTCTTAGACATGTGGTGTCTAATATAGAATTATGGTCAACCCAGCTAAGATTGAGGCAATTCGTGATTACGCTAGACCTATATCTCTGATTGAGGTTTATAGCTTTAGTGGTTTGGCTAGTTACAATAGATGATTCATTGAGGGTTTTTCTATTATTTCAATGCCTATGACCAGATTAGCTCAGAAAGAAGTTCCTTTCCTATGGTCCGAGAAATGTGAGTCTAGTTTTTGATAGATTAAGGATTTTCTTATTCGTCTCTTATTCTAGCTTTTTCTGTTGCGGGTGAGGGATTCACCATGTATTGTGATACTTTTGGTATTGGTCTAGGTTTTGTTATTGTGCATCAGGGTCGTGTTATTAAGATAGATGTATTACCTCTTCTAGATACTTGGATTGTACTATTAACATTAGGTGCTCTTATACTGGCTCTACCAGGTCGTGGTATGGTATTTATGTAGTGACTACCTTTGAACTATTTTTATTTCTTTTCTAATTTATTATGTTAGATTGCCTATTAGAACATTTTTAGGGCGCCAAGTTAGCCCATAGTGTTTAACTCCGGGATACAATTTGGCTTACCTACTGGCAGGATAGAGTAGGTTCTATCATGACTCATAAATTAGGTCATGATAAATTAGTATTAAAGCTAGGTTACACAGATATTGTTGGTACAAAGGAAGTTTCTAGTAAAGTCCTACGAATGAGAATGATGACGTCTATTTCCTATCTTTGTGAGGCTCTTGGACATTCTTAGGAGTTCTTCACTTCTTTCACTAATTTTATGCTATACGGCTCCCAGAGTTGAGGTTCATTCTGTGCTGGTAGTTGCTCAATCAGTGGTTGCCGATCCTACCATATCTTTCGATGAGTAGAAAATATTGGGTAGATTCTTATTTTGGCTCCTCTTAGGTTTTCTAATGCTCCAAGCGAGAATACAAATGAGTTTCTAATTGCTTGTGATGATAGGATCTGTAAGTTGGGCCTTGTTGAGACTCGGCTATGGATTACACTACATTTTAATTAGACTTAGTTGCTTGACATTGGTGGAGAGGTTATATGGATTCTAGACCAGTTGTATCTTCTCCTTTGATATAAAAGGAACATAATTTAGCCCTTCTGGGCATAGTGGTGGTGATGGTGGAAAGTGGCCATAGAAGAAGTAGGCGAGTTCGAGTTCTTTTCCCTCGGCTAGTGTTTTCTCTCCTTACCTAATGTTTTTGAGTGGTGTCGAACTCAGTTTAGTGGTGATCCTGAGAGTCTATCGGTTCCCTTTATATTTCTACCATGATTGGAGACTTCATGATTGAGAGAAGGGTTAATAAGGGGTGTGTGATATAGGTTTGTATTAGGGATACTTTTGTATACTTGATAGAGTTGAACATGGTTGATTTTGATGCCATTCTGGGAATGGATTAGTTGAACTCTTGCTATACTTCCTTAGATTGTCAGAGCCCTAGGGTTATGTTTAAATTCCCTAATAACTGGGTCATCATGTGGGAAGGTGGTTCCCTAGTGCCTAAGGAAAGGTTCATTTCTTATCAAAAGGCCCAAAAGTTTATTTCAAACAGGGTTTTGTATCATTAGATTCTAACTTGGAAGGGATGTCTCTAGAATCTATTCCCATGGTTAATAAGTTTCCCGAGGTATTTCTCGATGATCTTCCCGGTGTTCCTCCCAATAGGGAACTTGATTTTGGGATTGATCTTGTCCCGGACACTCATCGGATTTCTATCCCTTCTTATAAAATGGCTCCAGCAGAGCTAAAAAGGCTTAAGTAGCAATTGAAAGACTCTTAGATAAAGGTTTTATCTACCCTAGTGTGTCTCCGTGGAGTGCTCCTTTGATGTTCGTTCTCAAGAAGGATGGTTTCCTTCATATGTGTATTGATTATGTAAGTTGAACATAGTGACTGTAAAGAACAAATATCCTCTTCCTAGGATTGAAGATTTATTTGATCAACTTCAGGGTGCGAAATATTTCTCTAAGATTGATCTTAGGTCAAGCTATCACCAGCTTAAGATTAGGGATGTGAAGACCCGTAAAATGTCCTTTACAACCTGGTATGGTCCCAATGAGTTTCTTGTTATGTCATTTGGGTTAGCCAATGCCCCGATGACATTTATGGACTTAATAAATAGGGTCTTCCATCCATTCTTGGACATGTTTATCATTGTCTTCATTAATGATATCTTGATCTATTCTAAGAGTGGGGTGGATCATGTAGATCACCTCTATGCCGTGTTACAAACTTTGAAGGATCATCATTTGTATGCCAAGTTCTCTAAGTGTGAGTTTTGGTTAAGAGTCGTAGATTTTCTTGGCCATGTTATCTCTAGTGAAGGGATCATGGTAGATTCCCAAAGGTCGTGGTGGTCAAGAAGTATCCTAAACCTATGACTCCAACTGATATTCAGAGTTTCTTGGGTCTAGCCAGTTGCTATAGAAGGTTTATAGAGAGTCTCTCTATTATAGCTGCCCCGTTGATGAAATTGACCCCAAAAAAGGTCAAGTTCTTGTGGTCCGATGCGTGTGAGAGTAGTTTCAAGAGGTTGAAAGATAAATTAACTTTGTCTTCGGTTTTAACCTTACCCGAAAGTGGTGATAGTTTGGTGATTTATTATGACGGTTCTCGTATCATTTTTGGTTACGTGTTAATGCAATATTGTAGGATGGTGCCCTATGTTCTAGGTAATTAAAAGGTCATGAGAAGAACTACCCTACCCATGACTTAGAGTTGTTATCCATGGTCTTTACGTTAAATATTTAGAGACATTACCCATATGGGGTTTATGTTGATATCTTTTCTGATCATAAGTGCCTCTAATATATGTTTACGCAAAAGGAGTTAAATCTCCGACAAAGAAGGTGGCTCAAGCTATTGAAAGACTACGATATGAGTCTTCATTACCATCTTGGTAAGGTAAATTTAGTCGTCGATGCTCTTATTAGATTTTCTATGGGGTGTTTAGCCCATGTAGATGGGGATAAGTAGGAATTGGTGAAAGACATTCACTGTTTGGCTCATCTTGGAGTTTAGCTTGTGGACTTCGAGGATGGTGAAGTGTTTGTGCTTTCGGTATCTCAGTTGTCTTTTGTTGTCGAGATAATGAAAAAACAAGCATTGGACCCTGACTTGATGAAGATCAAGAGTAATGTGGGTCAACACAAAGTTATAGACTTTGTGATTGGTGGTGATGCTATCTTGATATACCAAGGTAGATATGTGTTCTTGACATAGATGGATAGAGGGAAAGGGTTATGGTCAAGGCTCATGGATCGCATTATTTCATTCATCCTATTTCTACCAAGATGTATCATGAACTTTGAGATTTCTATTGGTGGGGTGATGTAAAGCGTGATGTGGCTAGCTATTTGGCCAAGTGTATAGTGTGTTGACAAGTGAATATTGAGCACATAAGGCTCGGGAGTTTGTATTAAGGGATCTTATTACCCAAATGGAAGTGGGAGGCAATTAATATGGATTTCGTTATCGGTCTTCTTAGATTCTAAAATCAATGTGATTCCATTTGGGTCATTATTGATAGAATGACCAAGTTCGCTAACTTTTTGCTCGTGAGGACTAATTTCTCCATAAAAGATTATGCTAAGTTATATCTTGCAAAGATTGTGAAGTGGCACGGTGCTCTAGCTTCTATTATCTCAGATCATGGTGCTCCATTTTAATCCCACTTTTGGAAGTTATTCAACAAGGTTTTGGGTGCAAGATTGTGCCTTAGTACTGCTTTCCACCCTCAAGCGAATAGGTAAGCATAAAGGACCATCCAAATATTGAAGGATATGTTATGGGCTTGTGTAATTGATTATAGTGGTAGTTGGTATGACCACTTGCCTTTGATTGAGCTCGCCTATAATAATAGTTACCACTCTGGCGTTGGCATAGCTCCTTTTGAGGCATTGTAAGGTAGGAGATGTCAATCTCCTATTGGGTGGTATGAAGTCAGCAAAGGTAAGTTATTTGGCCCTGATTTAGTTCACCAAGCATTAGAAAAGGAGAAAATGATTCGTGATAGGTTGAAAACCACTTAAAGTCGCCAAAAGTCCAATACAATGTGATTCGCAGGGTCTTAGAGTTTAGTATTGGCAATTGGGTATTCTTCAAAGTGTCTCCCATGAAGGGAGTGATGCGGTTTGGTAAAAAGGGGAAGCTTAGTCCTTTGTATATTGGTCCCTACTTGATTGTGAAGAGGGTTGGCAATGTTTCCTATAAGTTGGAGTTGCCTTTTCGTAAGTACTCCATTCACCCAGTTTTCCATGTCTCTATGTTACAGAAATGTGCAAGTGATACTTCATTGGTTGTTCCCTTGAGAGATGTTGATATCTTGGACTCTTTGTACTATAAGGAGATCCCAATGAGGATCTTGGATCGGTAAGTTCGCTAGTTGTGAACAAAAGAGGTGGCTTCGATGAAGGTTCTATGGAGGAACCAAAAGTTTGAGGAAGCTACTTGGGAGGTGGAAGGGGATAGAAAGTCCAAGTATCCACATTTGTTTCCTATTTCAGAAACTTAGGATGGAGGTATATGTTGATCTCCTTGCTTTAATTTTTTATCTTTGATAGACAATGGGTTAAAGTCCCCAATGTGTTAAGTTGATTTGTGTCTTGTTAGACCATGGGCTCAAGTCCGTAATATTTTGAAATTATGCATGTTTTATTGTGAAGGATTTAAGTCCCTAGTATCTTGAGTTGATTCATGACTCTGGTAAATTATGTATTCGAGTCCCTAACCCTTGAATTGAGTAAATGTCCTTGATAATTTGATGGGTTGAAGTCCCTAAGTTGTGAAATGAGTAAGTGTTGATAAGCAAGGGTTTAAGTCCCTATGCTTTGAAATGAACAAATGTCTTGATAAATAATGGGTTTCAGTCCCAAAGATGATGGCATGGATGATTGATTGATAATGAGCATGATGTGTGTTTTATCCTTGTTGTTTGCTTATTCTAACTTGTTTGAAGGTTATTTTGATGTATGATAATGTGTTGTATTGTGTTTATTGCTAGCCTTACCCCTTATTCAATGACAAATGATCGAAGTAGGTGATAATTAAAACACCTAGACTTAGAACCGTTGAAAAACTCCACCTTTTAGTGTCACTAGGGTGGGTACGACTAGGGGTTTGAGTTGTACCCAATGGATATGAGTGATATCCTCCCTCACCTCCCCTTTTTGTACCCTGAGCAGCTAGAAAGGATAAAATTCTGTTTTCTATATTAGTGACCCCTCTTCAATCATACCCTAAGGGTAGGAGTCGTACTAGGTGAGTCATATAGAGTAAGGTCTTGTCTTGGAATAGACTGGTTTTTCTATGAGTGGAGTATATAACTAAGGGTGAGTCGTACCCCTTGGATACGACTCAAAGGTGCATGATCGTACCCTTAATAGTGTGTTACCTAGGAGAGGCATTGGGTACGAGTCAGGGTACCACTCGTACCCTAGGGTACGACTACTCAAGTGAGTCGTCAGGTGAGTCGTACCCCTGGATGGGTTCATTTTCCAGATTTTAACTAAGGGATAAGTGTTTGTTTCCCATGCCTAAAACCCTAAACCCTCTTACTATATAAGTGTATTTGGCCTCATAAACATCCATTTTTGAAGGATCAAACACCCTAAATACTCTCTCATGCTCATCTTTAAAGGATTGGAGGCTAGGATTGGAGGCTAGGATTTCAAGAATGGTCTTCAAAAGGCAAACGGGAGTTTATGTTCTTGCTGATTCATCTTGTTTAAGGCTTGTAGCTCTTCACCTTTCTAAATAACTCCAAATCCATGTAATTCACACTTGGATTAGTAAGTGTACATGGTGGTTTTGAAATCAAATTAAAAGGGGTTTATTGCCTAATGATGAATAATGATAATTCTTACTTAGACATATGTTTATTCATATTATTAAGGGTAGTTTGCACATGTGAATGTTTTTTGTATGTGTTCTAACATGTGGTTCTTGAGTAACCTTAGTCTTAATGATTTTTATCATAAAATTATCCTTGCTAAAGGCATGTACATAATGTGTTTGTGAAAATGTCTAAGTGAGATGTCTAGTTACATGATTATGATGCTTTAAGCTAGGGAAATGACCCGAAATGTATGAATGCTCAATAAATGATATTGTAAAGGTAAAATGAGACATTTATTATGTAATTTATGACCTTAATGTCTTGATGAATAAGAAGGGGGTTAAAGTCCCTAACATGAAAATAACGTGACTTATGTGTGGGACTAAATTGTGGTATGGAATTGCTAATGAAATATGAGTGGATTGTAAGGGTCTTGAGGACCATAGTTTGAATTGTATGGTTAGTTGAATTAAGGCATTGACCTATTAAAATGTTTGAGCAATGAAGGCTCCCATGAGAACTATGTGGTCATGTATGGTGTTGACTTGGCAAAATAGGTTAAAGTCCTTATGTGTGGGATTAAATGTATGTGGATACATGGACAAAAGGTTATATTCCCAATGTTGACGAATGATTATTGTGATGGATTGAGGTTAAAGTCCCTTGTCTAATAAAATTTCTAGTGGTTAAAGTCCCTTGCCTAATGAAATCGCTTATGGTTAAAGTCCCTTGCATAATGAGATCTCATGAGGTCGAAGTGCCTCTCCAAATAAATTTGCTCATGGTTAGATACCCCTACATAATATGGCATGTGGTTAGAGTCCCTTGCCAAATATGTGAGCATGTGATTAGTTATCCTTTCTTGAATACATGTGTCTGAGCGGTTAGATCCTTTATTTATATGAATGTGTGTGAGTGGTTAGAGTCCCTCACTTATATGAATGTTTATTAGTGGTTAGAGTCCCTCACTTGAATGGAAATGTGTATGGTTAGAGTCCTTCACTTAAATGGATGTGTATGTTGTTAGAGTCCCTTACTTGATGATAAGTATGGAGGGTTGGAGTCCTCTATTGTATGTATGGTGAATGGGTGCTTCCAAAGTGTTGAAAAATATTATCCCCTTGATTAGCATGTGATATGTCTATATATATATGGATAAGGTTATGAATGTGAATGAATATAATTTATTTCTTGTTGTTGAAGGATGAAGCTATTTTATCTTTATCCTTGAGTTACATGCTAGCTCTCCAACCACTAGCCGTCTCCAGACTCTATGTCCCCATTTGACATAGGGGCTGGAGAATCTTCTTCTCTTCCTGCGTGGTGATTAGTTGATTGAAGTAGTTCGTGCATTGCGCTAGGTTTGGGATATGTTTAAAGCATCGGAAGCATGGTTAGTATGATTAACCTTATTTAGACTATTTTAGTAATCTTAAAACTGTAATTTAGGTAGAGTTGACTTAATTGCTCATGTTTCTAGGTGGGATTACTATCTTAGGATTGATTATGTATTATGTACCATCAAGAAGTGACTTTACATACCTTAATCTAGTATGTGGTATAAATTTTCTAAATATGAAATTTGAGGATTTAAAGTGGGTTCCTCCGGCCCACATTAGGCCAGGACTTGTATTAGCCAATGTGGACTTATTTGCAGATGTTAGGTAGAGTTTATACTAGTAAGACTTTAGTGTAAGGTTACTTTTTGACTTGGTGAGTCATTATTTTCATAGATGTGGTATTTGGCCTATAGAGATGATATTCCTTACAGATGTGATATTTAGCCTATAGAGGTGATATGTCTCATAGTTATGATTTATGGCCTAGTACTATATTTTGCTTGCTAAATGTGAGATGCTTATTGATATTGTGTCTCCTAGATATGAGATTCCTTATATATTTGACGCATAACTTTTAGATATGTTATGCCTTGTAGTTATGCTATGCCTTATAGATATGAGGTAACTTATAAATATGATTATTAATATGAGTTTCGGATATGTATGTGGTCCTAGAGATGTGATTATGATGTTGTAATTATTTTGGACACATTAATTGGCCAAAAGTCATATTATGATATCGGTCGAACATCCTGGAAGTGTTTATCCTTGTAAAGTATGCAGTTGTAGTTTATGAATATATTGATGGTTAAGGTTTCATTGTGTGAATATTAGTGATGGCATTCATAGATTTGATATATTCATGATCATTAAATCAATAAATAATGTAATTCTAGATAAAAATATGTTCTTATTACTATTTTTTCCTAAATTAGGGTTAAAGACCAATTTTCACCTTAAAACTTATATCTTCACAATAATAACTATCTATCTTAATGGATAACTTATATGTAAATGAGATTACATAAATTATGGGTAAGATCCAATGACAGATCTTAGTATTAATGTTATATATATGTGTTGATGGAGGATGACTACGATGATATGCTTATATACTTGGCAAGGTCAGAAAATATTATGATGATGATGATATTTTTATTCAATAAGGCCAAAGGATGATTATGATGATATATCGACGAGGTTGGAGGATGATTATATTAATGTACCAGGTGTACATCAATTGGTTTGAGTTTGGCTAACCCTATGTATGGCAATTATATATATACCCGACAAGGATGGAAGATGATGATGATGGTTATGATAATGATACTATTATATTTATTATACTTACCATTTTAAGTCTGGATATATATTATGATACTTGGAATGATTATGGTATTGTGAATTCTTTTTCATTCGTCATTGCATACGCATTGCCTATCACTAGTATGCACCAATATCTATCATCCCATAGAGAGGGGTCTCATAGGTATGGGTGGTGAATTTGGCTTGTGGTGTGTTGTATGTTAATTGAACCTTCTGATCCTGGGTGGTGGGGGTATATTATAGGCTTGTCTAGGTATTGGTTGTCCGAACTAGCCTTGTTACTATATTGTCATTGACATTGGTATTATCATTGTTTTGATCATTGTTATGGCTTATATGTTACAGATTGGTTATTAATTTTGTATCGAGATATGAGGTATGATTCTAGCCTCTACTATCTTACACTACAACATTTTAGCCTTTTGACCACACTAATTCTGGACCACACTTGTAAAGTATGGCCTATACTATTAAAGACCATGCTTTTAAAGCGTAGCCTTAGTTTTTCTCTTTTTTCCAGATTAATTTTGGCAACACTTTGAAAGTGTGGTCCTTAATGATATAGGCCACACTCTACAAGCATTGGAAAATTATGATTTAATTTGCAAAGCTTATTCACATATACAACTAAACTTTTAAATGTGGTAGTAGAATAATTTAAAAGATAACACTTTTAAAATGTGGCCTAAAATTTTCATTAAAATATTTCACTATCCCTAAAAAATATTGCACTCTCCCTCCAATTTATAATAGGCCAAAAATAATTAAGAAACGTAGGTCTTTACACTCTCGGATATATCGGTTCTCTCCTACAAAATCCTTGTCCAAATTATCTATTCTCTATTACACACAAAAACCTATACCCAAATTTCTTTAAATCCATGGAATCCGTCAAATTTCATTGAATTTCATTTCCTAAAATACTCAAATTTCATCTCACGAAAGCTTAGTTCATAATGGATTTGAAGAAATTTGAAGGATATATATACACACACACACAAAGAAATGAAAGATTTAGTGTTTAGGATTCGACCTTTTTGTTGTTACTTCTTCCAATTCTCTTTACTTTTCATCATCATGTATGGCTTATATTTAAATCCTTAAAAATGGGTTTTCATTGTCGTTGATATTAATGTTGTTGTTGTTGTTGTTGTTGTTAATGACGGTGCTGTTACAATGTGAGGCTGAGATGATTAAGGTGTGTAGTGTTCATGGGTAATGGTGCTATGCTTGTAGCTTGGTGGGGCAACCTGAATTTCAACAATAATTCCCCTTCAAGTTCTCAGTTACATGTTTTAATTATCTTAGACGTTTACTCCTTATGCTTTAAGATCATGCTTTTTTAATTTGTTTTGATTATTGAGGTGTTGTAGATTGTGCACATATGCTTTCTTGTTTCCATTGCACAATTGACTTAAAGAGAATAAAAGATATAGTTGCTTAAGGATTCTTACACAGTACACTAATATTTACACATTAGAAACTAAATGTTACTTTTATGGAAAAATGCCTCTTACCATAGGGACTGTAATTTTATAACAATGCATGGAGATAACTTTTAGTAGTTAAATAAGGGTGAATATTTCATATATCCTCCCACATTGATCCGTGTAACATTTTTAATTTTTACCCTTGTTGTATGCAGGAGGGCTACTAACTGCACTAATATGTAAATATTTTGACTTGGCTTAATTTAACCACACAAATAAAGTTTATTTACCAAAGTGTAATTTAGTAATGTTGTACAGCTTTCCTGTATGGATTTAAATCAATTTGTATAAATTGTGAGTTAGTACTTCAATTTACAAGAGATTTCTTGTTTTCCGCAAAAGAATACCTGGAAATCAGAGCTAAAAGAATTTAGCAGCCAAAATAGATACGATCTTATAGGAATGGGGATAGTGGGCCATTTCATTTTGATGTCTCAAAGGATTCTTAAAGTATGTGGTTTAATAAAACTTCTTATATTATGGTATGCTTATGTTTATATTAGTATTACAAGAAGGACATTAGAAGAATAGAAAAGTGGGCAGATTAGCATTGATAAACCTATTGACTTGTTTGTTGTTTATCATCTTTGAAAACAATTAAATGTCAAGAAAGATTAATTTAATAATAGAGGTCAACGGAATATGGTAAATTAATAAATATTTTATTTAGTAAAGAGCAGTTGTCTCAACATCCTAATGTAGTTGTGGCTCTCTCGCCATGCGGTATCCAAATTCTCCTTGTATTTCCCCCCTATAAAATGATAAATTAGTTATAAATGCCAAACATGACCAAATGTGGTCCTAGGGGGAAACATGTTAATAGAGGTCCCAAGAAGCTAATCAAAGAGGAGAATGGAAGTAAATAAGTTGAAAGCATCAAAGCCTAATTGGGAATGGTTCTCTTGATTTACCAAGAGATACTAACCAATACAAAAATGTATATCACTAAGATTATTTTATCAAAAGAGAAAAAAGAGTCTATTAAACTTAATTTATTCAACATGATTTCCACTTCAAACACTCCCGTCTTTTCTTTATCCCATGAGGTATATCTGCCTGGTGCTATGAATACCATGAGTTTGTTTTTGAGCCATATCCATTACCCTTGTTCTTATGCGATTAACTTAGTGAAGAGCATTCCGTTTTCTGCAAATGCTAGTTTTAAATAATTTCAAGTGTACACAACTATATTAGTGTTAAAATATGTAACTTGCATTGGTAAAACAAATTATTGTCATAGTGTTGAAATCTCCATTGCGTTTTATGATGGATTGACAGTCTCTTATTCCAAGTATGGTTAGTCCTTAAAATGCTTAAGTAGTTCCACTAAATAATAGTTATAGCATTTGTAGTTCACATTTTCCTATATTCAAATTGACTATAGCGAATACACAAGTCTATCTATTAGGAATTAGCATTATGGAAAGAACTTATAATACGCGTAGATGAACCTATCTCAAGGAAGAGGTGCTGGGAGGAGATTGACAACAGATGTTGATTCTCCTCCCAATTTAAAAATAAGGAACATGAGGAGGCCTTCTTCATCTTCAGATGTTGGGGGCTTACCTCTATTGGGAAGGTTATCACATAAGACATTATTATGTCATCTTTTTTGCATTTATTTATTTATTTAGTTATTTCTTTTTTTTTTCAGATTTGAGATCTTGACTTAAGACCATCTTCATTCCACAGGACAGGTCATGCTTCCCTGTGATCTGGTAGGTAGTGTACTTGCTTTATTTTTATAATTCCTGGATAAATGTTTAATCTTGTTCATATGGTTGCAGCTTTAGATAAAAGAGGAGGTTCATCGATACTGGATATAGGAAGGATGAATACAACTAGAGATATGACAATGCTGAACTTTCAGAAGATGTGAGTTGTGATATATCTGCTTTAGAAAACCTTCAGCTGGACAGAAAAAATTTGAAACCATACCATTTCCTGGCTGTAAGTGTTTGAAAGATAGATTGTTTTTTTAAATTTTGTTTTCATGTAACTTTTATTGGATGGGTATGGAAGTTAGAAATTTGGTTAATGATAGTCATGGATGATTTATTTAGTTTTGGGTATGGGTATTATCAAATACATCACTTGTGGATGGCAGTAAGGTTAAAGATGACAACCTTAGTTATTCCACTAATGCAGTTATTATGTCCATAGATACAATTTTGTAGCATAACTAAACAAGATAGTATTTTTTGGCTGGCTGGCTGAGAAAATTTTTATCCATGCTTCCGATCAAATGTCTGGATTTTATGCTACTTATTGATGGAGAATTCTCTATTTAAAAGTATTTAATTTTATGTATAAGTGTAACTTTCTTATATTGTGAGCTCGTTTGAGATTGTTGTTATAAAACTACTTATTTAAGAATCACTTTAATGAAATAGATTTTTAGGAAAGTGCTTTTAAAAACAAACTATTTATGTTTGGTAAATTTATATGAAAAGTGCTTTTGATAAACAAATTGCGTTTGAAAAATCTTTTACAAGAAGTACTTTTGAGAGACACAAGACAAAATGGACATGTTGTATGTGGTTTCCGTGTTGATTACTAATATTGGAGTAATTATTTGAAGTCTAGATTGAAGACATATTTGTCAATTGAATTTTCAAATCTTTAAGTTGGACATGACAATTTATGTCATGTGATAATTTTTAGACTTTTTACTGTTCCAGTGATGCAATTGTCCTTTCTAAGCACTCTCGTCCATATTTTGTCTATGGCTGAGATAATAGATCTACTTATACTTGTTGTTTAGTCATACAATTGTTCAATACTACTTAAGAAAGTTCTATCATGCATATACTTTCATGTCTTCGAAAACTATGATATTTTAAAACTAGAGTAAAGTTGTTGATTGATCCACATTATATCTTGTAAAAGGCGATGGTACCTTTCAGGGTTATCTTTGCCTCTTTCGATTTGCATTTCACTAATGAAAATTTTCAACATTTTCGTCTTCTTTTGAGGACCAATTCAGATATAAGCAATGTCAAAGTATAATCAACCAATTATAAGACATTTTTTAAATCAACACATGAATAACTAGTTTTACCACTAGACAACCACAATTACCTTATTCATGAATACAAGAGAACCAAGTTGTACTATAATATCATGATTCCTCATCAACTTTACACTATCATCACAACACCGGTAGTTTACCCAATCAATATTCAAAACCACCAAGTCAAGCAAAGTCTAAAATTTAATTATGTATGTCACCTCAAAATATATAGAAACACCCACATAAGACATTTAACTTATCGACACATCATTCAACTTTCATGCCAAGGGCTTATATATCCACCCCCTCAACTAGTCTTCTCTTATTATCATTTAATTCACATAATTCAAGTTACAATCACCAAGTAAGTCACTACAACCATTTATCAAAGAACTCTACAACACATAGCAATACAAAAATTTAAAGGTGTTTATGTAGTGTTCATGTTATTATCAATCTACATGCCATATTACCGTTGAATCAACAAGCAACACCTAACATCACAAAATAAAAATTAATCAATCAACACCAAGAGTTAAAAAATTTAGTTACTTACACATTAATGTGACTCTTATTTCTAGAGACCAATTAGAATCAACTAGACTCTAATTGTGAAATCACAAAGATACTCATTAGAATTATCTTGACACTAATTGGACACAATTAGGTACCAATTAAAGTCAGTTAGATACCTATTGAAATCAAACCATTAGAGATAGAATGAAATGGAATGACATGAATGACGAAAGGGAAACAATTCCTAGAAAGCCTCATAGTTTCCAAAAGATTTGATGTGGATGTCTTATACCAATCTGCGTGACTCTACTTAGTATTCACTCTTGTAATTGTGAAATTCATAACCTAGTGCTCTAATACCAATTGTCATTATCTAACTAGCCAGATTGAGTGGAAACCTAATCTAATCCACCTGAATAAGAGAACCTTAAATACCCAATTAGAAATATGTAGAAGTCATAAAAGAATACCGTTAATCACTCCAAGAATACTATAAAACTTATTACATTCTCCTTAAATACATAAAAAGAAATCTTCTATCTTGATGAAATAGTATAGACATGTCCAGGATCATTTAATACAGTAAAAGATAAAATAAAAGACACCTCTCCCACCATAGGAATGAAATGAGTAGAATCTACTAAAGATTATTATCCATGTCACCTAAGAAACATCTACTGATCTTGCAATAAGACTATACTCCAAAGGATATAGCTAGAGTAGTATCAGTATAATAACATGTTCTGATAGGCATAATTGACCAACCATGGTTAAAGAACAAACATATAATACAAAAACTCAAGATAATAATAGCTTAACTTCCCTCAGTCTATAATTCATATCATCATTTTATGTAAGTAACTTTTAATTTCCACTTAAGGATACCAACCTTTAGAAATTCAACCTAATCAAATATGAGAGAACACAATCTTACAACCGAGCTAGGACTACAATGATTTCATTATTCAATAATATTTAGGATAAATCATTTAGCATGTTCAATAGCTTCTCAAGCAAAATAAAGTATTCCTATTTACTAGCATGTAGTGCAACCAATGACCAAACATTTAGTTAAATGTGATCATTTGTAGATACTTAGCCTTTATTCAATTTTTAATAATCCTACAATTATTGACATAAATTTAGTATAAACTAATTCATCACCTAGTTACTTTAATATAATTACAATCCATTAATTCAAATAAAATTTTCAACCTATTTACTACCATTGCTTCTCCGCTATAATAAGCTTACATCAACACCTTATAATTTTGAAAAACATCATAATCACTAGATACCAGTTTTCAGAATCCATAGTCCCATAATTGGACACCAAGAAATATATATTTCCATGAATTATCACAAATAACACATAATCCACAAAATCATTACAGAATTTCCCAAAAAAAAAATTAATTATACAAAATTAAATTCAATTTATGTTCACATTTTGATTAATACGAATCATTCAATATATTGGTAGGACAAAGCATGAAATCTCTTATCAAACTATATTACAGTCATACAATTCAATCAAGATTCACTATACAATAAGCCTAGCCTACTCGAGCACCAAGATAATTCAAGAAGTAAGCTATACCACAGATGCTCTTCCTTTTCTTCAAGTTTCCAAATGCTAAATGATCAATAAACAAGCAACTATAAGTGTAATTATTCAATTAGTCTTCAAATAAATAATTTACAGATTCAAACCAGTAGTTCTATCCTTATCACTGTCTACAAGACTACCTAAGGGTTGATTAATCATTAACTAGTTCTATTATTCTCAACCTATTTCTATTGATGGAGTTTTAAAGCTAAAGGTCCAATTTTTGTTGAATTCAAGGTCCCCCACTGATCAAAATTCACATTTTAGAATAACAAATTTGTGCTAGAAATTATTAGTTAACAATCTACAAGTAATTCTATATGAAAATAAACATACCAATAGGTTTTAAATCATTATTGTATGAACCTAAGGTTCTAACCCACAACAATTTCACTATTATTTCCCATTCTAATAATTCTAGAAAAGGAATGGATTAATCTATATTCAAAGGGAGTAAAAATCATACCACAACAAAGAATTTCCATCCCAACCTTGAGAAAATTACCCCCCCCAGGAATGTGGAACAAAGTTTTTGAGTTTATGACCTAAAATTCAGCAAGAATAGGCATAGATAATGTCATTGTCCTATGATAGCAGCCTCTATTTTTTTAGCACAAACAACCTTTAGTAAAATGATCATAACTTTTTTCTCTAGAAGTGGATTACCAAATGGTCGATTCTATTGGAAATAAGACTCAAATATCCTTAATTTGGCGGGTTCTAGATGCCATAAATCTTTATATTCTAGGAGTAGTGATCGGTTGAGGTTGGCCCTAGTTTAAACTTGGCTCGAAACTCAATCGGTAATGATGATTCTCACACACTTAAGAATTGATCCTAGCACCTATTGTGAATGAGATTCTTATACCTTTATTGTAAATATATTTAGTAATGATGAAATAATTTATTACATAGCTATATGGCCTTACTAAATCAACCTCACTCAATCCATTGAGTTTCCCAATAAATAGTGTCCCAAGGCATAACCTCAAATAAATTAAACCATCCCAAGGGGGATCTATACCTCCGTCAGTATAAAGCCTCAAAAGGCATCATCTTAATGTAGGAATGGTAACTTTTGTAGTAAGTGAACTCCATTAAGGGAAAAATTGGTCTTAATGTCTACAAAAATTCATAACACATGCTCGAAGCATGTCCTCTAACACATAAATAGTACGCTTAAATTGGCCATCCTCCTGGGGTGAAAGCTTATATTTATATCAAGTTGAGTACCTAACTCACTCTGCATAAAACTCCAAAAATTCAAGGTGATTAAGTACCCCTGTAAGAAATAATAGACATAGGTACACCATGAAAATGAACAATCTCTCGAATGTTGATCTTGACATTATAAGTTACCTTCATAGGTATAAAATGAACTGATTTAATCAACCTATCTACAATAACATAAAAGGAATCAAACTTCCCAAAAGTCGGGAGTGGGCCATCCACAAAGTCCAAAGTGATCTGGTCTTACTTCCACTTAGGAATAGGCATCCTTTGCATCATAACACATGATTGCTAATGCTCATACTTCATATATTGAAAATTTAAATACTTGGACAAAAAATCTATAATGTCTTTATTCATCAAACATCACCAATATTGTTGCATTAAGTCATGATACTTCTTAGGATCTCCTAGATGAATAGAATACTTTTAACAATGAGCCTCTTCTAAGATCAGTTTAATCCAACCATAAAATGTCAGCACATAAACACGACCACCAATCATTAAAGCACCCTCGAGATCAAGAGATGTTATCTTTGTCTTTCACTTAATAATTTATCATGAATCATACTTAACTTTCCATCATCAAACTGTCAAGCTCAAATCTACTCCACCAACGAAGATCCAACATAAACAAATGCCAAAAGATATCCTAGTGTCAAAATATCAAGTCAAATAAATTGGTTGGCTGAAGACCGAACCTTCAAGGCTAAAAGTAGGTCCTCCCTCAAAAGATAAGCTACGCCCCATACTTACTACCTCTCAACTCAAGGTATCCACTACCATATTGGCCTTGCCCAAATAATAAAAAATAGTTGAGATCATAATCCATAAGAAACTCTAACCATTTGCACTGTCGCATATACAAAAATCTCTGAGTAAAGAAGTACTAAAGGCTACAGTGATTGGAGAAAATCTCACAAAAACTCTATACAACTAGTATCATCACAATTTAAACATAAAACAATAGAAGCTTATTCTAAATCATAAGTAGGGTAGTTATTCTTATGGAACTTTAATTATTGAGAAGCATAAGAAATCACCTTACCCCTTTTCATCAACACATCACCCAATACAATTTCAAAAGCAGCACTAAACACTATGAATTTAATGCTCTTCTCAGGAAAAGTCAAGATAGGAGCTAAAGCCAACAACTCCTTGAGCTTTTGAAAGCTTTTCTCCCAATCATCTGACCACAAAAACCAATTTTTTTTGAGTCAACTAGGTTAAAGGGGCTACATTAGAAGAGAAACCATGCATGAATTATCCATAATAACCTGCTAACCTAACAACACTCCAAGTCTTAATAGGACAAGTAGGCCTAGACCAATCATGAATCGCTGCTACATTTGATAGATCGACTATAATACCATCCTTGGTCACTATATAATTGAAGGAAAAAATAGAAGCAAACTAAAACTTACACTTACAAAACTTAGTGCACAACTTCTTATCTTTTAACCGCTTGTATGACCCTCAAATTTCTTACATGATCAACTCCATAAATCTTGTTGGGGAATTAGTCCGCCCAACATACATAACCAAATACTCATAATGTCCTTAGCATACTCAATAAGATGCCTTTAGAACATCTAAAGATCTATTTCTCAACTGATAATCACAAGATCTCATAGTCAATCATAGAAATAACGAGGCACCCTGAATATAATCAAGTTAATAATTAATGCAAGGAAGATCATACTTGTTCTTGATAGTCACTTTGTTCAAATACCAATTATAAATATACTTATGTATATATTTAACTTTATTTTTTATAAACAAGAATAGAGTACCCCAAGGAGAAAAACTCAGTCTAATGAAAGTCTTACTCAACAAATCCTATAATTTCTCAATCAATTATTTCAATTCTTCTAAGGCCACTCTATAGGGAGAAACAGAAATTGACCTAGTGCCTAGATCAAAAGAAATGGCAAGATTCATATCTCTATCTAGATGCATACTAGGTAGTTCAATAGGAAACACGTCCATAAACTCTTCAATAAGTCATACAGGATCCAAGGGAGGTAGTGAATACACCCCAGTATCGTGCACATAATCAAAATAAGAAAGACACCCTTTCCCTACCATGCGACAAGCATATAGGAAAAATATAACCCTTTTGAACTTGTGCTAGGAGTACCCGTCCACTCTAATATTGGCACACTCGGAGTAGCTAAGGACATGGTCTTGGAAAAAAATCTAAAACTGCATGATAAGGAGCCTACCAATCCATACCCAATATGATTTCAAAATCAACCACATCAAGGATAATCAAGTCCAACAAAGCATCATAGCTCAAAAAGGACACTACAAATCATTAGTACACTTAATTCACCACTAGAGAAATAACTATGTGAGTAGAAACACAAGTAGGCATATTATGACCTAATTTGTCAGGTCATGATGGAACCTACTATTACCCACCAATAGGTAAGCCAACCCATAGACCAAAGCTATTAGTAATGGACTATCAAGAGAAGTGTAAGAAAGTATTATGATAAATATAATAAAAAGGGCTAATATATATACAGCAACCCCAAGACCTGGTGACCCTAGTACACGAGCTTCTAATAAAATAAGAGTACAAAGTTCAATAATGAATAAATATACAAGTTGTAACGACCAAAAATCACCTCTTGGGACATCACATGGTGCTTAGGGATATGAGTATCCCCAAGCTAACCCTTTGAGCCTATCACTTCTCACAATAACTCATTCAGGAAGGAATACATAAAACACTAAAATTGTCATATCAAGTGAAAGGAAATATGAAGGTAATACTCGATCCAAACGGTCACAAAATTGAAATCTCAATACAACCATAATCTGATAACTAGTCTGACAAAGTCTTTACTACTCCATGCAATCGAGAGACATTGGGACAGGTCCCCAACTAACTTAAACTGAACTAAAAGTAATAACATAAACATCAAATACTAAAATATCTGAAGATAGGTCCTCAAACCATGAGGAATCACCACTTTAGAAATTAGATAAAGGTACTCTAGAGTCACTAACGAGACTGGGACGGAGCACCTGAACCTATATTATAAGACAATGTAGCACATAGATGTATATGTAGATTAGCACTTGGGAATGTACTGAGTTTATGGGGTTGTATGCATTTACATAAACAATATCAATACTCTTTAATCAAATCATGCATGCAAATAAGAATGACTCACATGGCTTGAATAAGTCTAAAATGTAAAGCTCATAAATCATGTATAATGAAGCATGTAACACAAATCTCGTGAGTTATTATACTTTAGCTATAAACTTTGTGCTCTCTTCTTATTCTCTTTACCCATAGGCTAAATGAACTTTAGACAATAGTTTCAACTCATTCATATGTCTCATTGAGAGTAAAACTTCTTTAATGCTCAATAACTCATAACTCTTTTGAACTCAAGTACTTAGAATTCGGAATTATATAACTTTGAAACATACTTGAAGGAATTTCATTAACTTTAGGAAAATATCTCATTTCAAGCTTTAGGAAAATCATTCTATCTTAATGAAAAAATACTCTAGTTTAGGGAAATAACTTATCTCATAGTTTTAGAGAAAATACTTATATCAAGGGAAAATACTTTAGTCTTAGGGAGCAATCTGCAACTTTACTATTAGGAAAATAACTTGTATCAAGGGAGGTTCGCTTAACCGACATAAACTATGCAAGCTACATGGAGTCCAACATTTTGTCCTCCTAAGGAAGAGACCCCATGTTGGAGAGGAGCGTCATACTCTTTCCAGGGAGTATAACCTCAATTCAGTGATCACTTATCTCAGCCTCGGGCCCAATATCTCGACCTTAGGCCCAAAAATCATCTCAACCTCAGGCCCAACCTACGGTGGCACATAGTTATATTGTAAGAAACCATAGTAACTTACCCAACTCAGTGCTAAATACTACTCACGTTAGATTATTTAACACTCGGTATTCAAGTACGTGTATTGCAAATTCAAGTACGTGTATTGGTCTTATTTATATGGAATTAATTTTTAATTTTATTTATACCAGAATTTGTCTGTCGATGGTTCCATGTGAAGGTTATTGAATAAGATTTCCAACGATATAAATATTTCCAAAAATGTATAGGTTTCAGATATAATCAAGCACGTTTGAAACTATAAAACGGTGGCTGGGATATTTGGGAATAGTAAACGTGCAGGAAAATTTCCTGCACACAAACTACTAAGGCCAGCCAAATTTTTGGATCAACTTTGAATGATCATAACTCTCTTGATATAATGAACTGGGAGAGCTGCGACCTATGATAAAGATCTTTGAGTCTTCTTTCCAATACAATTGGTTTCATCCAAATCCAACTTCTGAGTAAGGAGTTATACTCGTTTTACTTTAGCCTATCAAAATAGATTTTTAGGTTCAACTTCAAATGACCATAACTCCTTGTACAAGACGAACTGGGTGGCCTACTTTATATGAAATGAAGTCCTTTTTAATTATCCTTCAAACGATACCAATTTTACCCAAATCCAATATCGGAGAAAATAGTTATGGTCGATCTA
Organism: Capsicum annuum; assembly: GCF_002878395.1. Lineage (NCBI taxonomy): Eukaryota > Viridiplantae > Streptophyta > Magnoliopsida > Solanales > Solanaceae > Capsicum > Capsicum annuum. The sequence goes on along the minus strand of NW_025833140.1, from coordinate 1,465,418 downwards.
CTTTAGATTATCAAAATAGTCCACCAAAGGACAGATTTGACATTATTTAACTTTTAAAGGCATTTTGGTCATTTCCTATTATATTATGGACGGGAATATGTGTATATATACATGTATATGAGTTCAAAAACTCATTTTCATCATCAATCATTGAGAAAGAACAAACTCTAGCCAAATTTGACCTTTAAATTACTTTTGATTCAACCGTAGAAATTCCAAAGTAATCCGATAACTGCGTTTGTCATCCCGAGAGCTTCGAACGACACCTATTATTTGTGCAAACAGGATTGCATAATCAAGAGGTGAATTCTAAGGTATGAATATTGTTTGCCTTTTTTCTTTTCCATATGTATATGTGTGATAGAGGATTATATGTATTGGTTATTATTGAAAGGTGATGGAAATAGGGTTATGGACTATTTTTGCATGGTTTGATTGTATTGAATTGTGGAAGGTGGATATGGTAATTGAGTTATGGAGGGTGGATATGGTGATATACTACTGAATTGATGATTATTTATGTCTATGGCTCAATTTGGTTTAATGGATTGGTTGGAAGGACAAATGAATCCAAACTTGATATTGGAGGATGTTGTACGAATATGCATGGCATGTGAATGTAATTGGAGTATAAGAGGATTAAAGTGACACCCTTTATGGTGTAATTAAGGCTTACTACTTAACCACTAGTTTGGTGAATTCAAATAATTGAATTGTGACATTTGGTTGCTAATACTAGATTGCTATATATGTTCATTGTAGATAAGTAATCCGAAAAGACGGGAAGTCCATTTGGGACTAGTATTGAAGGTTGACAGTTAGGTATATAAAGAAGACTCTATACCATATCTTTGGCATAAAAGTGAACAATTGTTCTATTAAGAAAGTTTCCAAAGCTATTCAATAACATGTGATCCATAATCGTTTTGTATGATGTCCTACGTTACCAATGAACTTGTTTCCACCCTACAAGATGTCAAGACATTCCAATACTTACTTGTCTTCCAAATCTTACATGTTTATTGCACTAATGAATGTCAGAAGGTATTCGGTTACTCAAACAAGATCTAGGTGCTACTAATGACTCCAAAATGTTTCATTCATATACCAATAACTTCCTATTTTATTGTTATGGCATTGATGACTCCAAAATGCTTCATTGATGTGCTAATGAGTTCTAACTTCATTGTTATTGCATTGATGGTCTATTTATATGTCTCTTATTGATGTATCATTGTTTCAAATTATCAAAAATGCGGTGGCAACCAAAATAACAATCTCAAAGATTAATTGAACTAAGTGATGGGAGTTCTCTATTATCGGGTGGTATCCCAGGGGCATAAGCCTATCATGGGTCGATCCCTATTTATGTGTTTATGGGTGGTATCCCAGGGGGTATAGACCCAGCTGCAATTTCTCAAGGGTTAAAATCATGGGGTATAGACCCAGCTGCAATTTCTCAAGAAAACATGTGAAAATCATGTCATTAGACTCCCAATTCATGGGAAACATCAAAATATTGCAATCAATAATAATGGCTGAAAAACCCTAATTCAAATTTATGTAAAGTCTCGTAGATTGCAAAAAATCATAGTTTAAATAAGCCTTTGGGCACAAGGATGAAAGGATTACCCTTGTTCAAACCCCCACATACCTTGAATTATAAAATTGGATGAACAAGCTTGCTTTAAACTCTTCTTCTTACTCTTAAGAGAGGGTTATTGCAACCCTTGAACTTGGGAAACTTAAATCTCAACTCAATTTGTAGAATCCATAGTGAGTTCTTGGATTTCTTAGAGAAGGATTTTAGATTTGCTCTTGAGGGAGAAACCCTAGCTCTTTTGTGTTTTGGATGATGAATGAAGCCATTTGATTCGTTTGGAATATATTAGGGTATAAAAGAGTGGAATGGACCAAAAATCCCTTTTAAAAATGTGCTAAAAATACTAAATAGGTTCTACGACGGTCGGAGCGACCTTACGTTGCAAGTCCGATGGTCCGTCGAGTAGTCCGTTGGATGATGACCAGAAAAGGGACATACTGCCTCGATGCAACGGTTAGATTGATAGTCCGTCGCAGATCTAACGGTCCGTTGGATCATTTGTCGTACGATGGCTAGGATAAGACCACACTGCCTTAGTGTCAACGATCTCAGCGATGGTCCATCACAGCCTTGACGGTCAGTAGTCCTGGCCGTCGCACTTTGGCCAAAAAAAGAAGTTTATAAGAAAATTCTATATGATTTAAATAACAATCACTTGGGAAGTCTCTTATCAATCTTTTAGGTTTGGAATTACACATTACTTGACACACTCTAAGGCCTGGACTACGAGGTAACTTTGCAGGATCTTACAATAACTCCTCCTTGGAAACATTCGTCCTTGAATGTCTCTAGTTAGACTAGGAACACAGGAAAAATAGAGTACACATAGCTTAAGCAATTTGCTAAACAACTCAAAATCTCTCTAAACTCTTGAATACCTCAAAAATTGCAAGAACTCATGCAAGAATAGATATATAGCTGAACTTTAGATTAGAATGGATGAATTAAGGAAAAATAATACCTTCGGATCGATCTAAACTCATGGAAAATAGGTATGGGTAGTTGGCTTGCATTTCTGCTTCTGCCTGCCAACTAAAGCCCTCAACTGACTGGTTCCGCCATAAGACTTTGATTGAGGGAACCTCTTTGTTCCTCAATCTACGGGTCTAAAAATCTAGGATTTCAGCGGGAATATCATTAATGAAAGATTGTTCTGGATATCAGCAATCTCTGAAGGATCTATCACAATGGAATCACCAATATGCTTCTTAAGCATGCAGACATGAAAAATAGGATGAACGGCTGACAACTCTCTGGGAAACTAAACCTCATAGGATACTTTCCCAACATGGCTCGAAACACTGTACGAGCCAACATAATGGGACTAAGCTTTCCTTTTTTACCAAACCTCTTCACCCCTTTCATGGGTGAAATCTTCAAGTACAACAAATCACCCACTTTAAACTCAAGATCTCTTCTCCTCACATCGGCATATGACTTTTAACGACTCTAAGCTGTCTTTAACCTCTCTCTAAATAAATTAACTTTCTCCATAGATTCAAACATTGCATCAGGCCCAATCGCGGTAGCTTCACCCTCTGCAAACCAACCTATGGGTGATCTACATCTTCTACTGTACAAGGCCTCAAATGGTGCCATCTCGATGCTAGCATGGTAACTATTGTTATAAGCGAACTCTATCAATGGAAAATGCTCATCCCAACTACCTTTAAAATTAAGAGCACACACCCTCAATATGTCTTCTAGGGTCTGAATGGTCCTCTCAACTTGACCATCTATCTGCGGATGAAAAGCGGAAGTCAAAAGAACTTGGGTACCAAGACCTTATTGAAACACCCTCCAAAATTATGAAGTAAATTAAGTACCCCTATCCAAAATGATAGATGAGGGAACTCTGTGTCGCCTGACTAACTCTCGGATATACAATCCAGCATAATCCTTAGCAGTATAAGATTTGTGCACGAGAAAGACATACGCGGACATAGTTAGCCTATCCACAACAACCCAAATAGAATTATGATGACAACGCGAAAAAGGTAACCCGGTCACAAAGTCCATATTCACCACCTCCCACATCCAAATGGGTATACCAAACTCTTACATCACACCACTAGGTCTTTGTTGCTCTACCTTAACCTGTTGGCATGTTGCATACTTTGCTACAAACTCAGCTATATCCTTCTGCATACTATTCCACCAATAGATTTCTCACAAGTCGTGGTACATCTTAGTAGTGTCGGGATAAATAGAATACAATGCGCCATGCACTTCAACTATAATCCTCTACCTCAGATATCCTACAATATCAACATGCCATCTCCCCCTTAGGAGAAAACCTCTACCTTTTGGTCCTTAACTGTCTCCTTCAGTGTGACCAAACTAGGATCTCTATCTTGCTTCTCCTTCACTTTTAAAACTAAAGAGAATTCAGAACAACTCTGCACCAATGTACTTCTCTCAACTGAATCAAGCCACCAAACACCCAATCTAGCCTGACAATGCATATCATAAGCTAACTCTTTCTTACCTTCCTCTACATGAGCAACACTACCCATAGAAAATCTGATAAGGGCATTCACCACTAAATTGGCCTTGCCTAGGTTATAAACACACTCATATCATAGTATTTTAACAACTCCAACCACCTCTTTTGCCTAAGATTCAACTCAAGACTTTCAAAGCAAAGACCATAGTAGCTAACTCAAGATCATGGGTTGGGTAAGTCTTTTTATGCAGCTTTAACTATCTAGAGGCATAGGCTATAACCTTACCTCTTTGCATTAACACATAACCCAAACCAATTCTAGAGGCATCACAATACACCACAAAACCATCTGTACCATCAGGCAAAGTCAACACAGGGGCTGAAGTAAGTCGAGTCTTCTACTCCTGAAAACTCTTCTCACAGTAATCTGACTACTGGAGCTTAACTTTCTTATGGGTCAACCAAGTCATGGGAGACACAATAAAAGAGAAAACTTTAACAAAACGGTGATAGTAGCCCGCTAGACCCAAGAAACTTCTAATATCAGATAGAGAAATATGTCTAGGCTAATTTCTTACAGCTTCTATCTTTTAGGGATCAACTCTAATACCTTCAGCTGAAACAATATGACCCAGAAAGGCTATAGACCTCAGATAAAATTCACACTTGCTGAATTTGGCAAATAACTGGTGACCTCTAAGAGTTTGCAAGACAATTCTAAGGTTATCTGGATGATCATGCTCATTGTGGGAGTAGGCAAGGATGTCATCTATGAACACTATGACAAACATATTAAGATATTTCTTGAACACTCGATTTATGAGGTCCATAAAAGCTACTGGTGCATTGGTTAGCCCAAAAGACATGACTAGAAACTCAAAGTGACCACAGAAAGTTTGAAAGGTTGTCTTTGGAATATCACATTCCTTCACATTAAGTTGATGATAGCCAGATCTACGGTCTATCTTGGAGAAATTACTTGCACCTTGCAACTGATTAAACAGGTCATCAATTCTCAGAAAAAGATACTTATTTTTTACTGTGACCTTGTTAAGCTGACAATAGTCAATGCACATACACAAAGAACCATTTTTCTTCCTTATGAATAGAACAGGTGCGCCTCAAGAAGAAATACTGGGCCTTATTAAACCTTTGTCTAAATGATCTTTGAGTTTTCTTTCAACTCCTTAAGCTCAGCAAGTGCCATATGATGTGGTGGAATAGAAATAAGATGAGTGTCGGGAAAAAGGTCAATCCTGAATTCTATCTCTCTATCAGAAGGTACCCCTGGGAGATCTTTCGGAAAAATATCTAAAAACTCATTGACAATTTTGACTAATAGAATAGTTGGAGCCTCGTAGTTAGTGTATTTGACTCTAACTAGGTGATAGATGCAACCCTTGGATATTAGCCTTTTGGCTTTGAGATAGGAGATAAAATGACTCTTGGGAGATACCGAACTCCCAGACCACTCAAAAACTGGCTCATCAGGGAACTGAAACATGAGCACATAGGTACGGTAGTCTATGGATGCATAACAAGAATGAAGCCAATCCATACCCAAAATAAGGTCAAAATACACCATGTCTAACTCTATCAAATCAGCAAGTATAACTCTATGAAGAACATTAACAGGACAATCTCTATACTCTTGTTTAGCAATAACTGGCTCCCCTACTGGTGTAGAAACAAAGGACTCAGAAATCTTTTCGGGACTCATTTTGAAATTCATAGCTACAGGTGGGGTCAAATAAGAGAGACTTAACCCGAGGTCCAACAGCACATAGACATCAAAGAAAAGGACATGGAGCATACTGGTAACAACATCTGGAGAGTCCTTCTACTCCTAATGGGATGGTAAGGCATAGAATATGTTCTGGCACTGACCGCCAGTAGTTCTAGATGAAGCGCCCTAAATAGAGGTGGGATGAGGTACAGGAGTTGGTGCACTACTAGCCTGTGCCTAAGGTCGGGCATCTCTATTCCCCTATCTAAAATAAGGACAATCTCTAAGTCTGTGGCCCAGCTTACCACAGCTAAAATAGTCCCTAAAATCTACAAAACACTCACTAGGATAATCCCTACCACACTTAGCACAAGGAGGATAATGGGACCTATTACCGACATTGTTCTGTGACCTAGACATAAAAGACCTGCCCCCTTGCTCCTACCTACCTCTAGGCATGGGAACACTAGCTAATAAAGGTGTTGGCATAGATGAACGTCTCTGAAACTGAGGGTGGTTCCCTCCACGGAACTAAGGTTTGCTAAACTCATGTTACACAGATCTAGCCCTCTTGTTACCCCTCACTCTATCTCTCTCTCAAATTTTATCTGCCTCTATCTCTTGGGCATAAGTCATCAAACTAGCCAGATCCATATCCTTATGTAGCATCGTAGTCCTACACTCCTTCAGTACGAACCTAGAAACACTAGTCACGAACATACTCATACTATACTGGGCGTTAGAGATCAAATCAGGAGCATACTTGGCCAACTGGTTGAACTTCAAGTAGTAATCCTTAACAGTGATAGATCCCTACCTCAATTTCATAAACTCATTATTTTTTGCCTTCCTCATCTCAAGCAAAAAGAACTTGTCCAATAATACATCTTGGAATACCTGCTAAGTCATAGGAGCAGCATCCTCACCTCTCCCCATTCCTCCACAATACTACCCATTCATAAGATATGCCCTTCAACCTGTAAGATGCCAACTCAATACTTTCTTCCTCAGAAACATGCATCACCTGCGTGATATTTCTCACCTCCTGTAATACCCCGCTCATTTCTTAAGCCTAAATCTATCTTTTGAGTGAATATGGATGACTTCCAAATTGATTGTTATTTATCTCATGTTTTATTTTCCTAAATTATACTCTCTATCATGTGGATAATTGGATAATATTTCCATTGACATAAGATTTACCCGAATCGGACACCTGGTGAGGAAGTTAAAGACATTTTGTAATTCCCTGAGACTCTAACCAATAGTGCAACCATGAATCAAGCTCTTGAGAAATAAATTATAGTGATTTGGTTGTTTTATAATCAATTATGGTGTTTATTAAGGCATTAAATTTGTCCTAACAATTGGGAGAATCAAAACATTCCTTATCGATTGAATTCTTAGGAATGTTATTGGTATAGTCAACTTCAAATGAGTATATCTCTCATTATACTTGGAATTTTTGAACTCAGGATCTATCAACACATATATAATTTAATTATCTTTCCAACGATACTAATTTTGCCGAAATCTGATATCAGAGAAAAGAGATACCCATTTTACTCCAAAATGGTCAAGCTGGAAAACGTTGACAATGGTTCTAACGGGTTGTCACATTTTTTATGCCAATTCTGACGATGTCATCACTTTTTGAAGACATTTTTTATGACTTCATCATCCTTAGGCAGAAAATTAAAAATTTGACCCTTTTGTGATGACATTTCGTGACGGCCTATCACGGGTCTGATGGCCTATCACAAATGTCGTCAGCCATTTTTTCAGCCATTAAGGGGCATTTTTAAAAGGGTATTTTGGTCTTTTCCACCCCTTTTAACCCTCTATATATATCCAAGTAAAGAAGAAAACTTCATTCTTCTTCCATTTCATCAAGAATACTAGGGTTTCTCTCTCAAAAATCCAATCTAAATTTCCCAAGAACATAAAGAATCCAACCATAGATTTTATAAATTGGTTCAAGATTCAAGGTGCCCAAGTAAAAATCATCAAGAACCATAACTCAAGAAGTGTAAAAGGAGTCTATAACAAGTTTCTTCATTCAAATCCATAATCAAGGTATGTGGGGTTTGAACAAGAACACTTCTTTCATTCTTATGCCCAAAGATTTAATTTCTACTATTAAAATCCATGATTTTGCAAAGTGAGTTTACACCCAAATTACTTTATTAATGATTTATGATATTTGAGCTATTGAAGATCGATACACATGACTATTTCATCATTTTATTTTTTAAATTGAGAACTTATGCCATCACTTGAATATTATTATTATTAGTTGATGATTTTCGAATGATTTAAGATAAGAGTCATGATTTAATCTTTTCTATGAGAATTTTTATTATTGAATATATATATATATATATATATATATATATATATATATATTGACATTTGATCTTGAGAGTCAAGAATGAGTTCTGTGATGTTTTCTTGAAGTTTTTGATACATGATTATTTTACAACTTCCAAATTATGACTTAATATTTAATATTTTGAATTTCATGTTCTACCATGAGTTGGTATTTCAAGTGCTTTCAAGACATGTGTCAAGCTTTAAGCTTCCTTATGACAAATTGGATTATTGATTATATTGATTCATAAGATTGATTTGTTATAATGAGTCTTGATATTTCCTCAAAGTTATTGATTTTTCCATGACTAAATGAATTGATACATCTTGATGTTGAGAAAGATTCTTTGATTTTGAGTTGAGTTAGGAATCCACAGTTGTATATGATTTACCGATGAGATATATTATTGTTTTGGTCTTCATGATAGACCCATGAATTGATATTAATTAAGGTGGATTTCCTAACACATTTTGAGCTGAGTCTAGGAGGAGTATTTAGCACTGAGCGGAAAATATGGTATTTTCCCAAAACTATGTACCACCGTAGGATTAATGTTGATAATTGTGGGTCAAAGGTCGAGTGTGGAATTGTGATTGTAAAATTGAGGTTGTACTCCCTAGCAAGAGTATGACACTCCCACCAATATTGGGGTTTCTCCTTAGGAGGGCAATATATTGGACTCCATGTGGCTCACATGGTGTAGTTATGTAGGTTATAAGAAACTTCCAAGTCCATAATAGTCCAAGTTTTCATGAGTTACCGAGTCACTCTAAGTCATGATTTAAAGAGTTTGAGTTGAGTATAATGATTTATGAGATTTATAATGTGTGTACTATTATTGATGATTTACAAGGAATATATTTCAGTTAATTCAAGAGAAGAAAGTTGTCATCGTCACTACATGATTTTCATAATCATTTATGATATTATTTATAACGTTGCATTGCACCCCCACATACTCAGTACATTCCTTAAAGTACTAACCCCCATATATTTCTATATGCTACAATGTCTTATAATGTAGGTGCAAGTTGTAGCGCAGATACCGTATTCAGTCAGACTGTCGCTCCCATTCAGCAGGTGATGAGTCCTTTTGATTTGAGGGCTTGAGTTGGTTATACAGTTCAAGAAGTATTGTATTTTTCTTATTTTAGTCGTATTGATCATAGATAGGTTGTAGTCATGACTCGGCTATCTAAAGTCAGTACCAGTAGAGGCTTCATAGATAGTCAGTAGAAGTTGATGTATTCAGTTTCAGTTGCGTTTGGTAAAAGTAGAGTTGTAATCTTGTAAAGTTCATGTTTATATTGATCAAGTTCAGAGAAGTTCTATATTTTTGCTAAATTTATATAGATTTAAGTATTTTATCCTGTTGTTTTTGAGTTATGCCAATAGGAGGATTAGCTTGGGGTCATTTGTGCCCCTAAGCACCGTGTGACGTCTCGGGACCCAAATTTCGAGGCATTACAAACTCGGTATTAGAGCACAGAGTTCAAGTGTCCTAGGGTGTCTATGAAGCCGTGTTTAGTAGAGTCTTTGCAGAACGGTATAGAGACATCTGTACTTTTCTTCGAGAGGCTACAAGACATTTAGAAAAGGTCTCCATTCCTTCAAGTCTTAGATCATGGTATAGAAAGTTTCTTTGAGAAACTTATGCAGATTCTTATCTTGTTCTATTCAGGGTATCACCGCCTTATCTTTGAGCTATTATAGACAGTCAAGCTCAACTCTTTACAGATAGTACTTTCTTAAACTATCTCCACAGATAGTTATGGAGTTTTAAATGAAGTAGAAAGTATCCTATTAGTGTCTTATCGTGCCTTTCTTATGAATCATGCAATAAGTCCAAGTTAGTTGAGCTTTCAGATTCCCTCTCAAAATCTATAATGATAATCTATACTTCTTTATCTATGTACTGTTCTTGAGGTAACATGATCTGTAAATTTTAATTTCCTTCCCTAACAATGCCCTTAGACTACAAGAGAGAAATTTCAAAAGTTTCACAAAGCATCCCGAGAAGAGCTTACCAATGTGGTATGAGTTTCCTAAGTTCAATGTTATGCCGTCTCGCTTATGATTCTTTCAGTTGAGACAGAGTAAGATGTGTATTGTTAGATTATTGAATATTGTATGGAGTGTTTCTATCTCTCGTACTCTTGTTATCATAATGATGTTGGAAATCAAAGACTAGTGAAGATGGGTGACGCCTATTTTGATTCACTAGCGACTTTTTATGTATCTTATTTCCTTATGCTGGTTAGAACTGGGTTTAGAGGTGTAATGGTGAGAAAGGTGGCAGGTGTGATTTATTGGAAGTATGTATAGGTAAGCATTTTACATTTGATCGAGTTAGTGATGAAATGATATTATTCTTGTGTGTCAGCTCATGGAAGAAAAAGAGAAGGAGTTATTGGTAAAGGTAAATAATAGTTTACTTAAGGTATGAAAAGAGTTGTTAACGGTATGTTGCACAAGACAAGTATAGGTTATGGATGAGGATACTTAGTGGATGAGTGTTGTTAACTTAGGTGCTCCTGAGATTACAAAGAAAAGTTAAGTTGAGGCTTAGAGAGTTATGAACTAAGTTAAGGTATGTATGAAGGATAGATAGTAATGATGAGTAGAAGAGGGGCGTGTTGATGGATTATAAATGAGAGAGGCCATATAATTATGACCAATTATTGTTATTAGGGGGTTTAAGTGGACTAGTGTTTATTAACGTTTTGTTTTATAGTTTCCAAGTAAGAATGGCGCGTGTGAGGTGTAGTTGTAAGTTATGCTGAGCACTAGGCATTAAGCTTGGATGAATGGTGGCTATGAAGGTGGATGTGATGATTTCTTGGTTAATGGTGCTAGTTACAGGGAAGTGATCTAATGGGCTTGGACAATATATGCGAAAGCTTGAGTTTGATCAACTTATAATTAAGTTTGATTTTGTGTTCTTGGTGACAAATCTTTCCCAAGGTTCTGTGGGGCTGCTTAGGGTCATTGTATATGGCATAATTACGAAATGTCGTGGAGTTGATAGATGGAGGAATACTAGTTAGGCAATGAATGATATTCCTAATAATTGAGTCAAGAAGTGTGATGGCTTTAGTCTAAGGAGAGATAGTAGAACAAGAGACCAGGTTAGTTTGTCAGGTGCTAGTGGGTATGCCAATAAGTTGTGGAACAACTGTGAGAAGGGATACTGCTCTACCCATTTTTATTTTAGTATTTTCAGTCATTCCTGTATTTATTCATGCTTTATGTTTTGATTCCATGATCATGATTCATGTACAGGCATGCCATAATAAAATCCTGTCCTCACTTAGTTACCAAAATGTGGAGTCTCAGACCTTTCATCGGTTGGAATCACAATTCATAGTTACGAATTCCCAATTTAGGTCATGCAACACATAACTTATGTACTCAAGCTTTGTGATATTCACTTAGTTCCAAAGGTCAAGCGCTACTTTTAATGATCATCAAGAAAGGAATTCAGATTCATATCGTGCATGTCCCCTGGCCGTATTTCTTTGATGGGTTTATGATGTTAAATCCTCTATTCCTCAAGCCTCAATTGAGTGTCAAGTATTCATAGTATCTATTCATGGGTTAGATCCTTATGCTCTAATCTTTTAGTTATCTTTCCTTACCCAAGATAGTGGTGGTGAATAGTTATTTAGTCGAAAGAGAGGAGATAATTCCTTATCAACGATAGAGGGTGGCATGCTTAATATAGCTAGACGGTCAGGTGAAGTAAGATTGAGGCTAAGTCTTTGATACATGTTATGGTTAGTTGAAGTTTAATGTGTTATGATTGGGAAGATTATGGTGTATTTATTTTGTGTAATTCCATGAGTTGGAAGGAATATTGGAGTAAAGCATTTGTGTAGGACTCGATTTGCAAGAAGTATGTCAGGTGTGCTTGAGGTGAGTGCAAAGAAATTTTCTTGATAAGAGGTGTGTAGTGTATGAGAAGAGGCTTTATAAGTGTTTGATTAGGAATGCGCATATGGTTATGAAGATAGGCTTGAATGTTGTGTTTGTGTGCATGTGGATGGGTGCCTTGCACATTAGTAAATGGCTAGTGCTAGGTGGATTGGAGTTGTTGAAGTGGTAATGAGAATTACTCTTAAAGTGAGAGGTTGTAAGAATATAGATGTGTGGGAGCTCATGATTTAGAATGGGGTTATGTGGCAAATCTTGTGGTTCTAGGTTAGGCATGAAAATGATGAGGGGGTTTGGTTCGAGGGGATATAAGTAGATGAAACTATCGGTGTCATGTGAGGATTGTAAGTTGAATCGGTCAAGTATAGTATCAGAAAGGTATAGTAGAGAGTGTTTGAGAAGTTTGGTTGAGTTTGAGAGTAAGGATTGGCCTTGCTTGAAGCTTAGTACTTTTATCCTGACTTATGATTCATAGGTTTAGGTTTCAAGTTATGCGATTATGGTAATTTCATGATCCCTGATTCAGATGTCTTGTTTAGATCTTGCCTAAAGTTCTTTGCTCCTTTAGACCATTAGAATTCCTTGGGAGGCTAGTACGATTCAGTTTTCATAGCTAGCAACCCAATTTTTAAAATTTGGCAGATAGATTTCTATGGTCTTCCATTTTTTTTTGAACTAGTCTGGTCTTACCACTCAAAATTTTATAGGTATGAGCAATTCGATAAGTAGTTGCTTGCGCCCAAAATCTATGAATTCAGTTCAGTATGTGTATCAGGCATCAGTTTTAGATTCGGATATATAATTGTGATTCATTCTGTAAGCATTCATTAAACAATCTTTGTTTTCCAAGTATTCTAGTGCAGACAATATAATACCCATTGTGTAGTCTTATCCTTGTTTCTCATGACCTATGCCTGCAGAAATTATCTCTTCGCTGTCTATGACTACGATTTCACCCTTATCACATCAAGTGAATTCTAAAATATCAGTATGAGCCCGCTCTTTAATATAGGAAGAAGTCAAATCAACTCAGATTCAGTCGAGAATTACAGTTGTCCTCTATCTATTCTTTTCCAGTCTTGGATCTAGCTATATAGCTACTCTCATCATAAGTTTGTACATTCAATGAAGTAATTAAAAATTTAGAAAGATATGGATTCAGATTAGCAAGTTGTTTCAGCTGTGTGTCTTCAGTTTTCTCTATATTCTTGGCCAAAAAGCAACATTCAAGGACGAATATTTCCAAGGGGGAGATATTGTAATACCCCGCTCATTTCTTAAGCCTAAATCTATCTTTTGAGTGAATATAGATGACTTCCAAATTGATTGTTATTTATCTCATGTTGTATTTTCCTAAATTCTACTCTCTATCATGTGGAAAATTGGACAAGTTTTCCATCGACATAAGATTCACCCGAATCGGACACCCGGTGAGGAAGTTAGAGCCATTTTGTAATTCCCCGAGACTCTAACCAATAGTGAAACCATGAATCAAGTTCTTGAGAAATAAATTATAGTTCTTTGGTTGTTTTCTAATCAAGGATGGTGTGTATTAAGGCCTTAAAGATGTCCTAATGATTGGGTGAATCAAAACATTCCTTACCGATTGAATTCTAGGAATAGATATTGGTATAGTCAACTTCAAACAAGAATATCTTTCATTATACTTGGAATTTTTGAGCTCATAACCTATCCACAGATAGATAATCTAATTAGATTTCCAACGATACCAATTTTGCCAAAATTTGATATCGTAGAAAAGAGTTTTGCCCATTTTACTACAACATGGTCAAGTTGGAAAATGGTAAAGATGGTTCTAACGGGCTGTCACGTTTCTGACGCTATTTCTGACGACGTCGTCACTTTCTGACGTCATTTCTAATGATGTCATTAGCCTTAGGCAGAAAATTTAAAATTCAACCCTTTTGTGACGACATTTCATGACGGCCTATCTCAGGTCAGACGGCCTATCACGGATGTCGTCAGCAAGTTTTTTCAGCAATTAAGGGGCATTTTTAAAAGGGTATTTTGGTCTTTTCCATCCATTTTGACCCTCTATATATATCCAAGTAAAGAAGAAAACTTCATTCTTCTTCCATTTCATAAAGAATACTAGGGTTTCTCTCTCAAAAATCCAATCTAAATTTCCCAAGAACATCAAGAATCCAACCATATATTTTATAAATTGCTTCAAAATTCAAGGTACCCAAGTCAAAAGCATCAAGAACCGTAACTCAAGAAGTGTAAAAGGAGTCTATAATAAGTTTCTTCATTCACGTCCATAATCAAGGTATGTGGAGTTTGAACAAGAACACTTCTTTCGTTCTTGTACCCAAAGATTTAATTTCTACTATTGAAATTCATGATTTTGTAAAGTGAGTTTACACCCAAGTTACTTTATTAATAATTTATGATATTCGACCTATACAAAATTGATACACATGACTATTTCATCATTTTATTTTTTAAATTGAGAACTTATGCCATGAGTTGAATATTATTATTATGAGTTGATGATTTTCGAATGATTTGAGATAAGAGTCATGATTTAAGCTTTTCTATGAGAATTTATATTATTGAATATATATTTATATATTGATATTTGAGCTTGAGAGTCAAGAATGAGTTCTGTGATGTTTTCTTGAAGTTTTTGATACATGATTAATTTACAACTTCCAAATTATGACTTGATATTTAATATTTTGAATTTCATGTTCTACCATGAGTTGGTATTTCAAGTGCTTTCAAGACATGTGTCAAGCTTTAAGCTTCCTTATGACAAATTGGATTATTGAGTATATTGATTCATTAGATTGAGTTTTTATAATGAGTCTTGATATTTCCTCAAAGTTATTAGTGTTGCCATGACTAAATGAATTGGTACATCTTGATTTGAGAAAGATTGTTTGATTTTGAGTCGAGTTAGGAATCCACAGTTGTATATGATTTACCATTGAGATATATTATTATTTTGGTTTTCATGATTGATCCATGAATTGATATTGATTAAGGTGGATTTCCTAACGCGTTCTAAGCTGAGTCTGGGAGGAGTATTTAGCACCGAGCGGGATCTTTGGTATTTCTCCAAAACTACGTGCCACCGTAGGATTGATGTTGATAATTGCGGGCCAAAGGCCGAGTATGGGTTTGTGATCGTGAAATTGAGGTTTTACTCCATGGAAAGAGTACGATGCTCCTGCCAATGTGGGGTTCTCTCCTTAGGAAGGCAATATGCTGGACTCCATGCGGCTCATATAGTGTAGTTATGTTGGTTATAAGAAACTCCCAAGTCCATAATTGTCCAAGTTTTCATGAGTTACCGAGTTACTCTAAGTCATAATTTAAATAGTTTGGGTTGAGTATAATGATTTATGAGATTTATAATGAGTGTACTATTATTGATGATTTACAAGGAATATATTTTAGTTAATTCAAGAGAAGAAAGTTGTCATCGTCATCATGCATGATTTTCATAATCATTTATGATATTATTTATAATGTTGCATTGCACCCCCACATACCCAGTACATTCCTTAAAGTACTGACCCCCATATATTTCTATATGCTACAGTGTCTTATAATGTGGGTGCAAGTTGTAGCGCAGATACTGTATTCAGTCAGCTGCCGCTCCCATTCAGCAGGTGATGAGTCCTTTTGATTCGAGGGCTTGTGTTGGTTATACAGTTCGAGAAGTATTGTATTTTTCTTATTTTAGTTGTACTGATCATAGATAGGTTGTAGTCATGACCCGGCTATCTAAAGTCAGTACCAGTAGAGGCTTCATAGACAGTCAGTAGAAGTTGATGTATTCAGTTTCAGTTGCGTTTGGTAAAAGTAGAGTTGTAATCTTGTAAAGTTCATGTTTATATTGATCAAGTTCAGAGAAGTTCTATATTTTCACTAACATTATATAGATTTAAGCATTTATCCAGTTGTTTATGAGTTATGCTAGTAGGAGGGTTAGCTTGGGGTCACTTGCGCCCCTAAGCACCGTGTGATGTCCCGGGACCAAAATTTTGGAGTATTACACCTCCTCAAGGTACAATTGTGGGTCCCCACCTACCTCGGACCCATATAACTCTGATGGATTCATCCGCATAAAATAACGGATCCTAGAAGTAGCTACATCACCTCCCTTCTGATTAGCAACTATAGCTTAGTTATTGGCCCAAACATTAGCGGTGACTGTTTGCGCTAATGCCTGAAAGGCTACCCGAAACTCGGCATGAGACACAGTCTCATTCAAAGGATCAAAAGGTAGGGGTTGCTCATCCTTATTTCTGCAGGTATTCACTCTTCAGAGAGGCATTTTCTGAAATAAAAGAGCATGAATTATTAGATGAGAGGGACAACTTTAGGCACGACGGAATCTGAAAGAAAGAAACAACTTTTTTCTTAAAATGTATTTTATCCTCTTGCTCATAGATGTGGCACGCTACACACCGTTGATTGAGACTCCACTCAACGTGGCTTTTCAGACTCCCTACGACTCCTTTAAAACCATAGGCACTGATACCAAGTTTGTAACGATCCGAAATCACCTCCTGGGATGTCACACGGTGCTTAGGGATATGAGTAGCCCCAAGCTAACCTTTAAGCCTATCACTTCTCATAATAACTTATTCAAGAAAGAATACATAAAACCCTAACACTGTCATATAAAGTGAAAGGAAATATGAAGGTACTACTTGGTCCAAACGACCACAAAACTAAAATCTCAACACAACCACAATCTGATAACTAGTCTGACAAAGCCTCTACTACTCCATGAACTCGAGAGCCGTTGGGACAGGTTCGCAACTAACTCAAACTAAACTGAAAGTAATAACATAAACATTCGAATACTGAAATGTCTGAAGATAGGCCCTAGAACAATGAGGACTCGCCACTGTAGAAATGTAGATGAAGGTACTCTAGAATCACTGACAAGACTGGGATTGAGCACCTGAACCTACATTATAAGACAATGTAGCACATAGACGTATATGTAGATCAATACTTGGGAATGTACTGAGTTTGTGGGGGTGTATGCATTTACATAAAAAAATATCAATACTCTTTAATCAAATCATGTATGCAAATAGGAATGACTCACATGGCTTGAATAAGTCTAAAATATAAAGCTCATAAATCATGTAGAATGAAGAATATAACACAAATCTCGTGAGTCATTATACTTTGGCTTTAGAATCTACTCTCCTCTTATTGTATTACCCATAGGCTAAAGGAAACTTTAGACAATACTTTCAACTCATTCACATGTCTCGTGGAGAGTAAAACTTCTTTAATGCTCAAGAACTCATAACTCTTTTGAACTCAAGTACTTGGAATTCGGAATCATATAACTTTGAAACATACTTGAAGGCATTTCATTCACTTTAGGAAAATATCTCATTTCCATCTTTTGGGAAATTATTCTATCTCAATGGAAAGATACTCTAGTTTAGGGAAATAACTTATCTCATAGTTTTAGAGAAAATACTTATATCAAGGGAAAATACTTTAGTCTTAGGGAGAAAATCTGCAACTTTACTATTAGAAAAATAACTTGTATCAAGGGAGGTTCTCATAACCGACATAAACCATGCAAGCTACATGGAGTCCAATATTTTGTCCTCCAAAGAAAGAGACCCCACGTTGGGGAGGAGCGTCATACTCTTTCTAGGGAGTGTAACCTCAATTTAGTGATTACTTATCTCAGCCTCGGGCTCAATATATTGGGCTTAGGCCCAAAAATCATCTTAGCCTTAGGCCCAACCTATGGTGGCACGTAGTTCTAGGGTAAGAAACCGTAGTAACTTACCAAACTCAGTGCTAAGTACTACTCCCCTTAGATTATCTCGCTCATCTCATGAAAATCAACTTTAGAATAATTTCATTGTTCAATAAGAACCCAATAATCAAATATGTAATCTCATGTAGCGAAGTGGATTTCAAAACTCCATGACCATTAGGTCAAAACATTTCTCAATAAATTCAGAATACTCAAATCATGGGTGCTTATAGCACAAGAGTTCATAACATTGCAAATCTCAAGTAGGGCTCAATAACCCATAATTCAATCTCAAGTTAAAACTCATCAAAAGCATAATAGATAGGATATAGATTCATTACTTATGTAGAAATCTGGAATTTTCTGCAATTTGTCTCAAAATCTCAGCATAGTCATATACTTCAATATCTCAAACATTTCAACTATTAATTTCTCAAGGGTTAAAATCTTGGGGTATAGACCCAGCTGCAATTTCTCAAGAAAACATGTGAAAGTCATGCCACTAGACTATCAATTCATGGGAAACATCAAAATATTGCAATCAATAATAATGGGTGAAAACCCCAAATTCAAATTTACGTAAAATCTCATAGATTGCTTAAAATCATAGTTTAAATAAGCCTTTGGGCACAAGGATGAAAGGATTACCCTTGTTCAAAACCCCACATACCTTAGATTATAAAATTGGATGAACAAGCTTGCTTTAAACTCTTATTCTTACTCTTGAGAGAGAGTTCTTGCAATCCTTGAACTTAGGGAACTTAATTCTCAACTCAATTTGTAGAATCCATGGTGAGTTCTTGGATTTCTTGGAGAAGGGTTTTAGATTTGCTCTTGAGGGAGAAACCCTAGCTCTCTTGTGTTTTGGATGATGAATGAATCCATTTGCTTCATTTGGAATATCAAGGTATAAAAGAGTGGAAGGGACCAAAAATCTCTTTTAAAAATGAGCTAAAAATACTGAACAGGGTCTACGACGGTCAGAGCGATGGTCCGTTGGGTCATCCGTCACACGATGACCAGAAAAAGGACATACTAACTCGATGCGATGTTTTAATTGATGGTCCATCGTAGATCCAATAGTTCATCGGATCACCCATCATACGATGGCCAGGATGAGACCACACTTTCTTAGTGGCAACGGTCTCAGTGACGATCCTTCGTAGCCTCGACAGTCCGTCGTCCTAGCCGTTGCACTTGGGCCAAGAAAGGGAGTTTCTTCCTTGGTCACAATGGTCTAAGCGACGGTCCATCACAGACTCAATGGTCTGACGATTTCAAAAACTCTCAGTAAAACGGCCATAACTTCCTACCCCGATTTTGGATTTCGACAAAATTGGTATCATTAGAAAGATAATTCAATTCTCTACATGAAAAAAGTCAAATTTAAGAAAATTCTATATGTTTTAAATACCAATCACTTGAGAAGTTGATTCTCAATCTTTTAGGGTCGAAATTACACTTCACTTGACACACTCTAAGGTTCGGACTACGAGGGAACTTTGTGGAGTCTTACATAAGTACGACTTGTATCTGAATATAATGTAGAGATCAGGCTAATCAATAATAAGGAAATACTCCAAACACTAGGAGCTCACCCAAAATCTTTGATCTATAGCTGTTTCGCATGATACACACAATAACAATGAGAACTCATACTATTATTTGGAGGCTGCAAAAATGTAGTATGAGTACCAAGCACGTGGTACAAAGTAAGTATCAACTAATTAAGCTCCAAAGATAATGCAAGCATAAATTACATGTAAAGAAGGAACATAAACTACAGACAACCATCCAAAAAACTAAATATAAATAAGCTAGTAGAACAATGAGGATAACCTATCCTATTATCATGGTAATAAGGACCTTAATTGCCACATTGTATATCACTAGCCCATATACAAAGGACAAGTAAAGAAAAGTTATATATTAGTATACAAGGCAAATAATGCATATACAAAATGAATAAAAAAAGAAGAAAGATATATGGTGAAACTATATATTTATATACATATATATATGTCATGACTTAAACCAAGGCCTAGCCATGATGGGTATCTCAAGTATCACGTGGGATAGGGCTCTCCCCTTGCACCTAACCATACCAAACATACATACCCCAATGTTAGATGAATTTTGAACATATAACAAGATAGAATGCAATAACTTATGAAAATTTTATTGCTTGTCTATAACTGATGATTGGTGACCGACCGACCAACCGACTAACACCGCCCTATAACCACAGTAGTCCAAATAAAGCCTTCTAAATAATGAACCAAAACTGAATATTAATGAAGTGTCGGGACATGCCCCGACTAATAGGAGGGGGTAGGTACATAACTTGGAACCAACGCCTTGAATTTATTCTATTTTCCTCCATAGGTGCCTTACAAGGACCTTTCCTTCCATTCATTAACTTGGACCAATAGGCTTGATCCTTTTTCCTCTTTGTAGGCATTCATTTTGTAGGTAAATCCTTCTTTCAATCCATAGGGTTAGATGTTTCACTCCTTGTCATAAAGTTCCCATCGACCCATAGGAGTTTGATTAGGTTCCTCCTTTGAGTGAAGTCTTAGAATTGATGTTGGCTATTGTTGGGGGCATGTCCTGACATATGTTCATATATTTAGACTTCAGATTTTTATAGAGGTATTATGGATGTGGACTTGGGTATATTTGCTAGACTGTTGACATTAATGAAATGCTAGACATTGTTTAAGTTTTGACTATTAGCCTTATGTTTTCGCTATCTTATAATAATGTCGGGATTCCCCGACCCTTGTGGTTATGGTGATGATTAGGTTAGGTTATATGGGTCACCTTTGGTTCATGTGGGCTTGATGTTTCCCTACGACATGGCCCAATTTTGGGGCGTGTCATAGTAGTACTCCAAATGACCTTTCTTGTGCTATGATATAAAGTATCAATGGTTTTCCAACGACAGATGCTACAAAAATTGGAGGCTTCATCAAGTATGATTTGATACTTTCAAAGGCCTTACTACAAGCTTTGTCCCATTTAAAAGGATCATCCTTTTTCATGAGACGTCTAAATGATTGACATTTTTGGCCTAGTTTGAGATAAACCTCCTTAAATATTCTATCCTTTCCTAAAGGCTTTTTAACTCATGAATGATTTGAGGTTTGAGAATATTGAAAATTGCATCGACTTTGGCTTGATAAATTTAAATTCCTTAGTATCATACAATGAAGCCAAGTAACTTTCGATAAATAACTCCAAAGGAAAATTTCAATGGGTTCATCCAAAGTTTATATCTTCAGAGCAACTCAAATACCATCCTTTGGTCCTTCAAGTGGCATGTTCCTCTTTTTTTAACTTTAATACTAAGTTATCCACATAGCACTCAATATTTGTATGGAGTATGCCATCAAAGATGTTTTTCATAGCCCTTTGGTAAGTGGAATCAATGTTCTTTAAACCAAAAGGCATTATTTTGTAGCAATAAATACCTTTAGGCGTACAAAATGTAGTGAGCTCTTTTTCCTTTGGTGCCATGCGAATTTGGATATAGCCAAATGAACTATACATGAATTAAATTGCCTCATAACCAGTAGTATCATCAATCATCCACTTTGGATTAGAGATTCATCAATCATCCACTTTGGATTAGAGATTGGAAAATCATTCTTAGAGCAGGCTTAGTTGAGATCCCCGAAGTTGACACAAACTCGAATTTGTCTATTCCACTCTCTCATAGGAACAAAACTTAAAATCTATGTGGGATATTTAACTTTACGAATAAACTCAGATTCAACAAGTTTGTTAACCTCATTTTTAATCAAAGGAACCAATTCTAGCCTAAATCACCTTTGAACTTGCTTAATAGGATGATCAATATTCTTGACCGTCAACTGATCGGATGCTACTTTTGGATCTAAGAAAGAAATTTCCTTAAAACTCCAAATGATGAGATCCTTATATTCTTTGAATATGTCTATATAAATGATTTCTTCATACATGTTTAGAAAAATTCTTAGGTAAGTTTGTTTGGGTCTTCAGTGCCAAGATTGACTTCTTTCAAGAGATATATCATAGTTTTTGCTCTTTCTTCATGTTTTGATGGAGCATCTCCAACATCTTCATCCTCTTGAGTTTTATCATTGTTGATAGATATATAGTAACAACAGGAGATATCTTTCATCTCTTTATCAACCTTTATTTGAGATGAGGCATCATTCTCACTCTGGGTTGTAATATGATATGAAGAGTCTACATTTTCTTTATCTTCCTCATGTTTCTTAGTATAAACCATACTATGAGTCTTTGACTTCAATACCTCCTTACATAAAAATACAAGTTTTGTCTATCATCTCATTCTAGAAGATATCAAACTTTAGAAATCCTTTCAAATTCTAGGTGAGGAGTATATCATTATTCATTAATAACGTTTTTAATATTTGTTTCATTTCTTCTTTAGTGGACCCAACCTATCGAACACAAAAGTTCTTATGGTTGATTCTATAAGCCAATCAAAGATAGATGACCTTTTATCAAAAGTGGTAGACATAGATGACCTTTTATCAAAAGTGGTAGACTCATCTTCCATAGTGTGTAGTTGCTAACTACCTTCTTATAGAGATGTGAATCGATAGTGGTTGTGTGTACCCGAGGCTTTCACATACGTTCCTAGTAGCACTTTTTAACTAGAGTTCCCCCTACTTTGATGGATCATTTGGATTATATCTAGCTTTTAGAAATATCTTGTAAGCATTTGGATCAAAGACTTCTTTTGTACACTTCATAGGGAGTGTCATATCTTGTAGGAGGATTTCAATCCATAAATTCTCCAAGTAGCTTTGATGACAAGTTTATTGCATAGATTTTCTTAATATGAAGAGACAACCCCCCCTAGAACATTGTCCTAAAAATTGGATGAGTGACCTTGCTCTTTCTTTACCTTTGGTATGTAGTGGAGCACCTGAGTTGACTTTTTCTTCAAGGATGTGATATTTTCTTTACTTGAAGTAGGGGAAGCCTTAGTGGTGATATTTTTAACAACCACCTCAACCATTTTATCTGTAGGATCATCACACTTAGTTTTTGTGATATCATCAACCTTTTTCTCCTTCACAACATGATTCTTCTAGTAGAATTTTGCATTGGCAAAGTGTAACTCAACTTCAGTGAATGGCTCATCATCGACAACTATTTCTCTTTTCACTGCACCTTTAAGATACTTTAAATATTGAGAGTAGGAGAATGAGATAATTTTGTTCTCATGTATCCAAGGCCTACCAAGTAGTATGTTATGTGAATTCCTCACATAAATCATATGCATCAATATATTTGATTGCAAATCTTCCATATGGATCACTAACTTGATAATTCCTATAGCCCTCTAACCCCTTAGTTGAACCCATGGATCATCAAATGACTTTCAGTAAGTTCATCAGTTGTGATGCCAAGTTCATTGTGAGATAGACAGATATTAACTCTTGATCCTTCGTATATCAAGAATATATTTGATTATATTTATCTCTTTTCCTATAACATAACCCAACATATACAAGGGATGATTGTGTAGGGTTTTACCGAGTAGAAGATCATCATTTGTAAATGTGATTTTTATATCACATATATGTACTTTTTGGCTATGAAGTTTAGTAGGATTTTAATAAAATAAAGGAACTTCCATGTAATGACCCTCGAGGTCATTTTCTTATTTCAACTTATTTTCACCATTTAGAGCTGTCCTATAGCTTCCTTAAGTCATTTATGACTAACTAGAACTGACAGTTTATTTACCGATCATTTTGTTGGGTTTTTAGAGTCAATTTCCTACTTTGAAGACTTTGATGATTCAAATTGGCCACCAGACAAAAAATTCAGTCAAACAGTATCGTATATTAATTCTAAAGCCTTCTACGACTCTAGAACATCGATTCTAATCTAGGTGAACCCTTGGTTTTAATCTAAGTCTTCTGAACTCATTTCAAGCTATTGGCCAGAAGTTAAGAAAAATGGTACATGGGTGTGGGACCTATTTTTTGTTAAAACAACCTCGAATGGAAATTTTGACTATGTCATTGAGTTTGAAACATAGAATTTGATAGGGTAGCATAGTTTATTTACATATATGGGATTTTGGATGAATCCCGAGGGGTTGGTGGAAGTCTAGAATAATTCTTCAGCTTCAGCTGATGCACCGCTTAAGCACCCATTTAGGTCTTTTAAGCAGAGGCCTACTAAAGCTTCCAGCCTATCACTTAAGCAATCTGGCTAAACCATTGAGGCATCTCATAAACTATTCCCTTACTAATTAAGTGATCGGCACTTAAACAGCAATGATATTACTTAAGCGGTACCTGTGCAGGCGCCCAGATGTCACTTTAGTGAAAATAGGTTCATCGCTTAGGCTACCCGGTTTCTGCTTAAGCAGCATCCGCTTGCCTAGGAATGGTATAAAACCCCATTTAGCCTAATTTTTACCATTTTTCATCCATTCTCAAGTATATTGAACCATAAACAGCGCAAAAGGTTAGGAAAATTATTTGTTGGTGAGTTTGAAGCTATGGTAAAGTTAATTTATGCATTTTTTCTTTGAATTTATGGCAAACTTTCATTAATTTATCATTTTAATTCTCCCTCGTCTTCTAAAATTACTAAAATCTTGGTGACCTGAGTGTAGCACCATTAGAGCTTGGAATTCACCCATTTTTAGGATAAAAGCTCCTTGAGCATACAAGGATATTTGTTGATTCTAAAAGTATGATTCTGGAAATGGGGCCCACATAGAATTTTTACATAATTTTGGACTAAAGCATAATAGTGCAATAAGGATATCATTATTCTTGGTTTGATGAGTATATTGTGATTTTGATAGCGTGACATCTTGTGGAATCTTCTCAAAAGGGAAAACCGATAGTTTAACAAATTTTTTACACTTTTCTTTTGCGTCTAAGTATGCTAGGTTTATCTTCTTCATAAATTGAGATAATTCCTAGTATAATTATGATTCTTTGCTATATATGGGATTGGATTTAGTTATTGAAACCATTATTGGTAAGGTTGATATTATTTGAACTGTATCAACAATCTTGGAATCATAATTTAAGTGAAATTGAGCTAGTTGCTCACATTTAAGATAGAAATTGACTTTGTTGCTCATGTTTTAGGAGGAATGGCTATATTTGGGCTAATTATTGATTATTTAACATGTAGAAAAGAATTTTAGATACCTTAGCCAAGTCTGCGTAGAAGTTGCCTACACTAGATTTTGGGGATTAAAAGTGGGCCCATTCGGCCGACCTTAGGCCAAGACATGTGTTAGTGTTTGTAGACCTTTATGTGAATGATATACCTTTAGTAATGATTATTTTGGAACTTTGAGGAAATTAAATACTTAATGTTTATGCTAATTGGTGCTAATTTTATGTAAAACCTCGTGGATTATTAATATGGTTTATAGATATGACTTATAGATATAGTATATTGGTATGGTTTATTGATATGGTCTAATAATATGAGTTTTGGTTCAAGTCTAGAAATTAATGATGATGATATAAATAATATGAGTTTCAATTCAAGTCTGATAATGATGTTATGATGTTGATACTATTAAGGATATTATGACGAGGATGATATGAGTTTCAGTTGCATTGACAGTTGGGTATGATATGACATGGTATTGATGGTTTGATGGTTATAGGTAATATTCAGTAACGTTATGGATCTTTGGTCATTTATTTTTCCTTTAATTGTACCCTTTGGGCTTATGGGGGCCCGATTGGGTTATCTACTTTTTTCGTAGGTATTGGCTTATGAGGGCCAATTTAGTAGTTATAATTGTGTGATCTTTATAGTACTTTTATGGACTTATTTATTTATTTATGCACAACGATATTTGAGCTTATTTACAGGTTTTCCCTTTTATCTTGACTTATCTTATTTTATCTTATTTATATCATGATTTAGCTCAATCAGTCAATGATGCCTACTAAATACCCATGGTTTTGGTCTCATACTACACTTTTCTACCTTTTGATGTAGATCTATGTACTAGTGGCCACCATTGATGTGATTTTCATGTTGGGAAAATTCATAGATAGGGTGAGCTCTCAGAGTTAGAGTTGCCGATTTTTTCTTCTATTATCTATGTCCAGTCTTTCATTTTTGAGATAGATTGTATTTGACTATTTCAATACTTATGTTCATTTTTAGTAGCTATTCTATCAACACTACCTGTTCGTGGGTTGATTGTTGATATTTTATCTATCTATTA
This sequence comes from Capsicum annuum, assembly GCF_002878395.1. Classification (NCBI taxonomy): domain Eukaryota; kingdom Viridiplantae; phylum Streptophyta; class Magnoliopsida; order Solanales; family Solanaceae; genus Capsicum; species Capsicum annuum. The sequence continues at coordinate 1,439,321 of NW_025833140.1, read as the reverse complement.
GAGTATTATGACTTTTTATTGCTAATTTAAGTATTTAGTTGTTGATTTCTAGATTTTAGGCTATTTTTAACTAATTTAGCCTATTGATTATAGCTTTGGGCTATTGTTTGGCTTACGTACTGGTGGGATAAAGTTGTTGCCTCATGAATCATAAATTGAGTCTTAACAAATTGATATTAGAGCCTATGTTTTGCCAGTATTTTTGGAATAAGAGAAATTATCTTGTAGAGTCCCACGGATCAGAACAATGACGATCATTTTTAATCTTTGGGAGTCTATTGGACATTATTAGGAGTTTTTAACTTCTTTCATTCTTTTTTCCCTCTTTTGTTGATGGCTAGGATACATGTTACATCTATACGAGATGAGGGTCTTGAGATCGAGCATAGGGATTTTGTCGTTATTCATGGATGACTTTGATGTCGTGTATAGCATAGGGATGTATTCTTAGCTAGGGGTCAGGATAGAGGTCCTTTACCAAACACTATTTTTTCTCTTGATATAGAGGTTCTTCTGCCCAAACCAGCGGTGAGACAGGGACTAACCTAGGCTCCACCAAGGTTTATTTCTTCTTTAGTTCTCTTGGATGCTTTGGTTTTTCTTTTGGGATTGATTGGTAGTGCACTATTTAATGATGCACAGTCTATGGATCAGGGTGGTACTGAGGTGGGGCGCAGCCTATAGCTGCGTCTTCCAGGCTTGAGGTCCCTTCTACACCGGTGGTTGCCTAATCGATAGTTTTTTAGTTAGTGGTTGCCTATCCTTCTGTGTCTGTTGAGGAGAAGAAGATATCGAATAAATTCTTAAGTTTGAATCTACCTATATTTTCTGGTGCATCAGGCGATGATACGTAAGAGTTCTTGATTCCTTGTGAGGATAAGATCTGTAATTTGGGCCTAGTAAAGACTCGTAGAGTGGATTACACTACTTTTTAGTTGGACTTGGTAGCTTGATATTGGTGGACAGGTCATCTTGATTCAAGGCTAGCTGGATCTCCCCCATTTACCTGGACCTAGTTGTTTGAGATCTTTTTGGAGAAGTATATGCCTCGTAGCCTTAAATATATTTTTAAAGATCAGTTATCGAGATTGGATTAGGGCTTCATGCTGATTGTAGAGTATGAGGATCGATTCTATGATTTGGCTAAGCTTCCTATTTCTATTCTAACTACTAAGTATGAGAGGGTTTGTTGCTTTGTTTGAGGATTGAGACTTTCTCTTTGCATGTCTACACAGAGTTTGGTTGCTATAGGTAGGTATTTTGCTGATGTGTTTTATCATGCGTAGGTTATGGAGGAGATACATCATGAGGCCTAAAGGGGTAGTGACAATGGGCTAAGATATTAGGGTAGTTTCAGTAGGAGCCGTAGTGGCTCACAATTTAGAGGTAGTTGTTCTTAGGGCAGGTACCCTCCACATCATTCATACCAGGATCAAAGTCAGTCTAGTAGGCCTATTCTAGATGCACTTTAAATTACCAATAGAGGCCAGTCTAGTTTCAGTGATAATCCTGGCTAGGGTAGTGGTCAATCTTTGAGGGGTTCAACTTCTAGTTATTCTAGTCATGGTGGTTATTTCAAGATAGTTGTATCTTCTAGTTTTAGTGCAATGCCTAGGGCATGTTATGGTTGTGGAACTTTTTGTCATTTCTTGAGAGAGTGCCCCAATTATGGAAAGGCGGTTCCTTCAATTTTGAGTATTCCACTTATTCAGGTAGTTCTACCTTCAGCTAGTGGTGGTATGCATGGTCGTAGTAGTGGTCCCTAGGGTGCTCATAGAGGTTCTCAGGCAAGCAGGATAAGAGATCAGTCAGGAGCCTTACTAGGTGGCGAGTGTGGTCAATTATATGTCATACCTTCTATACTCAAAGTTGAGTCTTTGGATGTTGTTATCATGGGTACAATCTTGGTGTTCTATCTATTATATTTTACTTTATTTTACCCGAGATCCACTTATTCTTATGTGTCTACCTATTACACCCTGCAGTTAAAATTATCTTCAAATTCATTATCTATGCCATTATGTGTATTTACTCCTATGGGTGATTCTTTAAAAGTTGATCAGGTTTATGGATGTTGTGATTCTTTGAGAGATTGATACTCAGGCTGATCTTATTATGTTAGATATGGTGGATCTTGATATGATTCTAGGCATGGACAAGTTATCCCACTATCATATGGTCTTGGATTGTTTTGCCAAGATCGTTACCTTATCTATGCCAATGTGCCCCCAGTTGTGTGGAAGAAAGCTATTATACATGAGCCAATGGGGATTATTTTTTATATTCAGGCTAGGAGACTCATTTTAAAGGATTACAAGTCTAATTTTGCTTATATTCATGATGTTAGTATGGAGAGTTCGTCGCTTGTAGTTCATCAATTTCTTGATGTTTTCCCTACCGATCCACCTAGTCTTTTTGTTAAGCATGATATAGAGTTTGTTATTAATCTTGATTTAGGCACCCGACCTATTTCTATGGCACCTTATCGGATGGAACATGCCAAGCTTAAGGAGCTAAGTTTTCAACTTCAAGGTCTTTTTGGTAAGGGTTTTATTAGAATAACTGTGTCTCCTTGGGGAGCTCCATTATTGTTTATGAAGAAGAAGGATGGTTCCATACATATATGTATTGATTATAGACAAATTAATAAGGTGACAATGAAGAACCGATATCTTATGCCTCACATTGATGATGTGTTCGACTAGCTTTAGGGAGCAGCGGTGTTATCTAAGATTGATTTGAGATTTAGTTATCATCAATTAAGGATTTGGGCTGAGGATATCCCTAAGATAATCTTTAGAACCCAGTATGGTCTTTATGAGTTTCTAATGATGTCTTTTGGGTTGACCAATGCCCCAACTGCACTTATAGATATGATAAACCATGTGGTCAGTCCTTATTTGGATTCCTTTGTGATTATGTTTATCGATGACATCCTTGTGTACTCAAGGATTAGGGAGGAGCATGTGCAATATTTGAGGATTGTGCTCCAAACTTTAAGAGATCATATGTTTTTTGCCAAATTCTATAGTGTGAGTTTCGACTTGAGTCGGTGACATTCCTTGGGTATGTGGTTTCTAAGTATGGGATATGGTAGACTCAGTGAAGAATAAGGCTATTTATGACTAGGCTAGATTTACATCTCCGTCTGAGGTTCGTAGCTTCATTAGTTTTGTCGATCACTACAAATAGTTTATTGAGAGTTTTGCTACCATTTCTGCACTAATGACTAGATTGACTCGGAAGGAGGTTTCTTTTCAATGATTCGATAAGTGTGAGTCTAACTTTGGTAAGCTCAAGGAATTTCTCACTTCATCTCTTATCTTGGCTCTTCTTGTTAAGGATGAAAAATTCACCATGTATTATGATGCTTTTGGAGGTGGTTTGGGTTATGTGTTAATAAAGAAAGATTTAGTTATTGCTTATGCATCGAGGTCATTGAAGGTGCATGAGTGCAAATACCCCACTCATGATTTGGAGTTGGTGATGGTAGTTTTTACATGGCATGCATTATGAGATGTTTATGGATTATCGTAGTCTTCAGCATCTTATGACCCAGAGAGAGCTTAATTTTAGACGGTGTAATTAGATGGAGATGCTTAAGTATTATGATATCTCTATCTTGTATCTTACAGGCAAGGAAAACGTGGTCACGGATACCTTGAGTCAAAAAATAGTGAGTATGGGTAGCTTGGCTTATATTTCAGTTTTTCAGAGGCTGTTGGCATGGGATATTCAGTCCTTATCCAACTTGATGGTGTGACTTAATATTTCAGATCCTAGGAGGATTCTTGCTAGTGTTGAGGTGAGGTCTTCATGTTTTAGTAGATTTAGAGTCATTAGTTTGAGGATATAAGACTTTGCATTATTTATGATTAGGTGTTAAGTAGTGAGTCCAAGAGGGATACCATAGATTTTAAGGGTATTTTAAAATTTGATGGCCACATTTGTGTTCCAAGGGTTGATGACTTAATTCAATCGATTCTGCGTGAGGCTCATAACTCCAGATATTTTATTCAGCCAGGTACAACCAAGATGTATAGAGATTTGAGGTAGCATTATTGGTGGAATGGTATGAAAAAAGATATGGAAGACTTTGTTGTTCTTTACATATATTATCAGCAAGTGAAGGCCGAGCATCAAAGACCTAATGGCTTGATTCAAAGGTTGCCCATTCTCGAGTGGGAATGGGAATGGATTACTATGGACTTTGTTAGTGGTTTGCCTCTTACTTCTCGTGGTTTTGATGTTTTTGGATCATTATGGATTGGTTGACCAATTCGACATATTTAATTCCTATTCAGATGTTCTTCAGCGCCGAGAGGTTAGCCTGTATCTATGTTAGTGAGATAGTCTATTTTCATGGTATGTCTATATCTATCATTTTAGATCGAGTTTCAGCTTTCACTTCTAAATTTTGGAGAGCTTTTTAAGAGGAGTTGGGTACTCAGGAGGATCTTAGTACAGCCTTCCATTCTCAGACTGATTGGCAGTCGGAGCAAACTATTCAGGTTCATTAGGATATGCTTTGAGCCTATGTTATGGATTTTAGAGGTTAGTTGAAGCAGCACTTAGCTTTGTTAGAGTTTTCATATAATAATAACTATTATTCGAGTATTGAGATGGCACCTTTTGAGGCTTTGTATGGTAGGCAATATCGTTATCCGATTGGTTGGTTTGAGACTTCTAAGATTAGACCCCGTGGTACTGACTTACTTTATGAGTCATTGAATAGAAACAGGATGATTCAAGATAGATTGAGGGCATCTCAGAGTAAGAGAAGGATTATGCAGATCATAGACTTTTTTCCTTAAGATATGGAGTTAGTGATTGGGTATTTCTTTGAGTATCACCCATGAAGGGTATGATAAGATTCGAAAAGAAAGGAAAGCTCATCCCCAAATATATTGAACCCTTTGAGATTCTTTGCATAGTTAGTGAGATGACTTATGAGTTAGCCTAACCTCTAGATTTTGTTGTTGACCATCTGGTTTCCTTATTTCTAAGTTGCGGTAATACATTCCTGACTCATCTTATGTGCTTAGATGGGACTTACTTCACTTGGATGAGTGGTTGACCTTCATGGAGGAGCCTGTGCTCATATTGGCCAGTGATGTCAGGAGATTGTGCACTAGAAAGATTTTTATAGTTAAGGTAAAATGGAGGCATTGTCTAGTAGAGGAAGCTACTTGGGAGATCGAGAGCGAGATGCGGACACAGTATACTTACCTATTTGAGGCTTCTGTACATCCTAATCTTTTTTTTTTGCAGATAAAAGTTTTTTTAGTAGTGGATACTGTAATGACCCTCCAGGTTATTTTCTATATTTCCTCTAATATCCATCATTTAGAGCTTTCCTATACCTGCCCCAAGTCATTTATGACTTGCTGGAACTGATAGTTCGGTTATAGGAAAGTTTGTTTGGTTTTTAGAGACAATTCCCTATTTTGAAGCCTTCGCTAGTTCAAAATGGCTACCTGGTGAAAAATCCAATCAAATGACCTTGTATGCTAAATTTGATAGTTCCAACAGCTCCATAACATCAATTTTATTTTAGATGGATCGTTGGTTTGGATTCTGAGGCATTCAGACTCATTTTGGGCAAATGGCCCGAAGTTAAGAAAATGGCTCATGGGTGTGGAATCAACTTTTTATTGAAATCACCTCGGGTGGAAATTTTAACTGCGCCATTAAGTCCAAAACGTCAAATTTGATAGGGTAGCATTTTTTTTGCATATATAGAGTTCTAGATGAATCTGGAGGGGTCAATGGAAGTCCAAAATAATTCTTGAGCTTTAGTTTGTGCACTGCTTTAATTCCCATGTAGGTCGATTAAGCGGAGGCCTGCTAAAATGCATAGCCTACCACTTAAGTGATTAGGCTAGCTTAGCGAGGCATCGCTTAAGAGATTCCCTTATTGCTTAAGGGGCAAAGGTTCTGCTTAAGTGGTACCTATGCAGGCACCTAGATTTTGCTTAGCAACACTAGGTCTCTTAAGCAGTCAGTGTCGGCTTAAGAGACATTCGCATACCTGGGAAGGGTATAAAAACCCCACTTAGCCCCATTTTCCCCATTTTCACCTAGTTGAAGTATATTGAACCCTAAAAAGTTGAAAAATTGATAGAATCATTTGTGGGTGATTTTGGAGTATTAATGAGGTTAATTTGCGCATTTCTTCTTCGAATTTGTGGTAAGCTTCCATCAATCTCTTGATTTACTTCCCCATCCTTTTCTAAAATCCCTAAATGCTTGGTTGCTTGATTGTATCACCATTAGAGCTCAGAATTTACCTATTTTTATGGGTAAATGTTCCTTAAGGATAGAAGGATATTATGTTAGCTTCAAAAGTATGATTACGTAAATGGACCCCACATAGGATTTTTTCATATTTTGGACCAAAGTGTAATAATGGAAAATGGGTATCATTGTTTTTGTTTTGTGAGTAGATTGTGATTTTGATAACATGGTATCTTACGGAAGTTTATCAAAGGAAAATGGTCGTTTAACAGATTCTTTGGGATTTTCTTCGGCGACCAGGTAGGCAGGTTTATCTTCTTAATAGATTAAGCTATTTCATAGTATAATTATGATACTATGCTAGATATGGGATGGGATATAGGTATTGGAAGCATAATTGGTGTGACTAGTCTTTTTTGGATTGAATAGGCTATCTTGAAATCATAATTTGGGTGAAACTGACCTAGTTTCTCATATTTTAGGTGGAAATTGACTTAGTTGCTCATGTTTTAGGAGGAATAGCTATATTAGCACTAACTATGGATTATTTAACATCTATAAATGAGTTTAGATATCTTAGCCTAGTCTGGGGTAATATTTGCCTAAAAATGAATTTTGACATTAGAAGTGGACTCCTCCAGCCCACCTTAGCCCAAGACAAGTGTTAGAATTTGTCTATCTTTATAAGCATAATATACCATTATTAAAGATTATTTTGGGAGTTTGAGAAGATTAAATACTTAATGGTTATGCTAGTTGGTGCTAGTTTTGGGTAAAACCCAATGGGTTATTAATATGGTTTATCGATATGGCTTATGGATATGGTATATTGGTATGGTTTATTGATATGGCCTAATAATATGAGTTTTGGTTCAAATCCATCAATTAATGATGAGATTGATAATATGAGTTTCAGGTTAAGTCCAGCAATGATGTTATGATATTCATACTGTTGAGGATGTTATGATGAGGATGATATAAGTTCCAATTTGAGTCCTGCATTAAGAGTTGGGTATGATATGATATGGTATGGATGGTTTGATGCTTATATTTGATATTTGGTAAAGTTAGGGATCTTCAGTCATTTATTTTTCCTTTAATTGTACCCTCTGGTCTTATGGGTACCGCGTTGGGCTATCTACTTTTTTGCATTTATTAGCTTATGAGAGCCAATTTAGTAGTTATAATTGTGTTATCTTTGTGCTACTTTTCCATATTTATTTATTTACTTATACAGAATAGTTTTGGAGCTTATTTCTAGGTTTTCCCTTTAACTTGACTTAGATTATTTTATCTTGTATCTTATGCCATTTATATCATGATTTAGATCAGTCATTCGATAATGCCTGCTGAGTACCCATGGTTTTTATACTCATACTACATTGCTGTACCTTTTGGTGAAGATCTGAGTACTATTAGTCTCCTTTGTCGTGATATTTATATTGGGTAGATTTCTGACATAAGGTGAGCTCTCGAAGTTGGAGTTGCCCCATTTTTCTTCTATTATCTATGTCTAGTCTTTCATTTATGAGACAGATTGTATAAGACTATTTCAGTACTTATGTTCCATTTGTTGTAGCTCTTGTACCGACTCTACTAGGTTGTGGAATGATTGTTGATATTTTATCTATTTATTAGACTTTTATGACTAGTTTATTACTAATTTAAGTATTTAGTTGTTGATTTTTGGCTTTTAGGACATTTTGCACCAAGTTAGCCCATCACTTATATCTTTGAGATACAATTTGGCTTACCTACTAGAGATAAAGTAAGTTCCATCATGATTCATAAATTGGGTCGTGACATTTCATGGGTAGGTTTTTACCCTTTGCTTCTTCTTTCCAAGTATTAAAGCAAGATGCCTCAAGGTTGACTTGAGCATTCTTTGTACAAAACCAACTTGGCAAGAATTCTTCCAAAGTCATAGGATGATGTGGGTTTTGGTGGTGATGCTCGACTACCCTTGTCCTCTTTGGAAGATCAACTAGCCTTTGTTTCCTTGGTTTCTTCACCACCCTCCTTCTAGTTGGATGTTTGGATGACTCATTACGTAGACTTTTCTTTTTGTTTATCTGTCTAGTCACCAGAGTCTAACCGTCGTCATCACCTTCATCAACTGGAGACGTGTTATGCTCCATGGTTCCTCCTTATTATCTTCGAAGCATATTTGGTGTAATGACTTAATTTTTGGTGATTTTTGTGAATTATTCACTTTTTGTGTGATTTGATTATCTTACCCCTCTCTGGGGTTTCTTTCTGGTATTTCTGGTGTGTGGTTATGATTGGCACAGTTCCTAATACTTTTTAATGTGATTTTTCTGAGTTTGTGATTTTTGTTGGTTAAAAAGGCTTTATTATTACTTCAGTGAACATTTGTTGTTCTGTATGTTGGATGACAAAATGCATTGTGCTAGCATATCCAGAATGTCAATTTTAAGTTGGTAGGGGTGAACTTTGCAAAAATAATATTTTTTAGAAAATCTGATATCGCCATTGAGTCCAAAGCATCGATTTCATAGGGTAACATAGTTCATTTGCATTCTTAAAATTTTGGATGTATCCCGAGGGTATCCAGAGACTCAGAATTTTCCAAGTCTTCAACTGATCTACCACTCAGCTTGTGCATCAGCTTAAGTGACACTTGGGTCGCTAAAGCAGCTAGCCTATTGATTAAATGACCTAGCTTGACAGCTAAGTGTCTCTTAAGTGATGACAAGCTCGCTTAAGTGAGTGTCGCTTAAGCAGCATTAAGTACGGTTCAACAAACTCGTGCAAATGGGGTGGGTATCACGAAAGCTTCACTTATCCGCTTAAGCAACCTAGTGTCTGCTTAAGCGACACATGGGTAATATATATATACCCCTTTTTCTTAATTTTTCACTATTTTTGACACTTGGAGATTCGGGTTTTTGAGTTTTTGGGTGATTTCTTCTATTTTCAAGCTTGGTTAAGCTCTAAATCCGTATTTCAATTATTTTTATTTTATTCTTATCATTTAAATCTTGTTAAAACTTTATTTCTAAATTGTAATTTGGGGATTTTGGTTTAGAAGGAATAAATTAGTAATTCTACAATTTAAACTCATATTCCAACCCATTTTCACTTGGATTTTCTTCCATGGCATCCTTTAATCATGGTCATAAATATTTGGACAAACAATTTGATCTTACCCTTATTCTTCAAAAGCTCATTTCGGGGGTCCATTTTGACCCTGACCCAAAAATGGGTAATATAGGTATCGTTGGCTTCCTTCTGATATGTAGATTCTGCATTTGTATGTTTTAGTTGATTCCAAGTCGATTCGTGAGGGAAAGGCTCCGTGTTGAAGGCTTTGAGACTCAATTTCTTCATTTTAGAGAGGTTATAGCTTAACTTTCTTCAGACTGGGTTGGATAATTTAATAATGACAAAATAATAAGTGAACATTGTAGTATATTGAAGACCCCTAATGATAGAAAGAGATCTCACATAAAGGACATTGAAGATCTCAAATCATGGGAGGATATCTCACTTAAGGAAAGGAATGTTCTCCATAAAAAGATCGTGCTAAATATGGAGCCACATCAAATATATTGAAAATCCCTAATGATGGAAAGAGATATCACATAAAGAACATTGAAGATCTCAAATTATGGGAGGATATCTCACACAAGGCAAGGAATATTCTCCATAAGAATATCTTGCTAAATATGGATCCACATCAAAAGTAGGATGTCGCTTTACAAGGCAACCAAAATCCTATCAACTGGAAATCCCAATAGACAAGGCAATTAGATGCACCTTACGACAAGATCAAGGAGAAGGAAGATCTTTCTCCTTACATGGACATATCTGATATGGACATGTATAGATATGAGAAAGGAAAATCACACCAAGTATGGACATATCAGATATATACATACCATAAGGTGCAAACTCCCTTAATTAAGGAATCACTTTAAATCCTTGATTAAGAAAAACTCTCTTGGGTTTCCTTATGAAGAGCTGTAGTCGAAGAATATAAAAGAGGAAGACCGAAGATGAACATGGATTACACAACTTTAAGGAGAAAAATCAAAATTGTCTCTTTCTTAGTCTCACAAGGCTTTGTAACTTTTAGTTTACAATTGTTATATAAAACATATGATTAAGTCAACTTTGTAACATCAACTGAAGCTGTTTCATAAGATCTGAAGAGAAAAATAAGTCTTCAGAACTTGTTTCCTATCATTTACCGAAGCACAACATTGAACGCTCTAAGGAAACTTTGAAACCCAAAGGGACTGGAATTAGGCACCACATTGGTGTTCCAAACCAGGATAAAACTTTGTGTTATTACTTTATGTTCTGTTAGTTATGTGCTTAATTGTTTCAAATCTAATCATTTTTTAAAGTGCACTAATCTATAGGCGAGTCGACTGTGAGGAGTGAGTAGTCAACTCACAAAAGAAAAATTTCAATTCACCCTCGCCCCTTCTTGAATTTCAATTTTTATCAGAGCGAGGTCTCACCAACTGCATTGCTTAACCTCAAGTGAGCAAAGATCAAATGGCAAATTATCGGATTCCTGGTGCTCTTCTCAAACATGGTCACTGCTCCAAAATACCACCATACTTTAATGGGGAATATTACTCTTACTGGAAAAATAGGTTCAGAATTTTTGTCCAATCAAATGACTTGCAAGCCTGGGTTGTCATTAGGAAGGGTCCAAAGCCAATTCCAAGACTTAAAGATTAGTCAAAGGACAAATACAAGGAATCTAGCAGTATTGACTTAAAAGATCTTGAAAGATTTAAGGTCACTAAGGAACAACAAGAGGTAATTCAAACTAATATATGTGCTATAAGTTTACTTTTGTGTGCAGTTAGCAGGGAAGAATGCAACAAGATATCAACTTGTGAAACTGCAAAAGAAATATGGGACAAATTGGAGGAAACCAATAAAGGAACCACCAAAGTTAAGAAGTCAAAAATTGCTGCCCTGGTCAATGAATGTGAGTTATTCAAAATAAAAGAGAATGAGGACATTGAAACAATATTTACCATATTCAGTAAGATTGTATGTGAACTAAAATAACTGAAGATGATCTGTCTACATAGCCTGTAAGTCCAGAAGGTTGGTTTGATGTCTTCCAAATATTTGGGAAACCAAGGTCGTCATTCTGGAAGACGGAGATCTACATAACATGACATATGACGAACTACGAGGTAACCTCATTGCAAATAAATGCAATTATATAAACAGGTACCACAAAGAAGAGAAGAAGAAACTAGTAGCCTTCAATGTTGCTCCAACCGAAGAAGTGGACATTCTATAAGATGCTAATAGTAAATCATGGAGTAAGGCAAATCATGCGACAGAGACAGCAAAGATCCCAAGAAGCCAAAAATAATGACTCCACTAGAAATGATGATCGTTGATACTACTGTGGAAGGCCTGGACACTTCAAACAAAAATTCACTGAACTAAAAAAAAGAACATACAAAAAGATTCAAAATTTTGGAGCCTGGATTGATGAAAATGAAACTGAAGAAGAAATAGAAGCCGCTAATATATGCTTTATGGTAATGAGTGAATCCAATGAGGTAAGACTACACGATTTTAATAATTTTAGTACTCTTGAATATAATTTAGATATGATAACTGACGAGCTTCAAAAAGTTATAGATGAATATAACAAGCTCGCTCAAGAGAAGAAAAACTGTGAAGCTCAATTTAAATGAAAACTCAAAGAGGGACAAAGAAGGTACCAAATAAAAATTGAGGCACGTCAAATCGAAGTTGACTTACTTCATGAAGATCTTAATAATGTAAAAATAAAATTAAATAGCATCAAGAGATCTCCAAGCCATAATATTATGAGATCAAACTCTTTTAAAAATAATCCAATTTCTTTATCAGAATAGTTTAAATCAGCAAATGCCTCTTTCTTCTCTTGAGGACCTATTTATTTTATCTATAAATAGAAAGGGAACAAATCCTATAGTTGTAGGCATATGCCTAAAAGTGTATGGGTTTGGAAGCCTAAAAGAAGCATATCTGACCCTCAATAACCCAAGACCGCTCGGGTACCTAAATAAAATATTTCTTATTTTGTAGGTACATGTTCGCAAGAGATGTAAGAAGAGAATGTGGGTCAATTGATAATGGATGTTCTAGACACATGACCAAAAAGAAAGAAAATTTCTCTACTCTAAAGAAAATAGATGGAGAATCAGTCAGATTCGGTGACAATGCTAGAGGCAATGTCATCGGTGTCAGCTCAGTAAAGCTCAGCTCCTCATGTGAAGTTACTAAAGTGTATCTAGTAGGTGGCCTTAAACATAACCTTCCCAGCATTAGTCATCTATGTGACGTTGGATTTGGAGTCTCTTTCAAATCCAAAAGTTGCTCAATACAACACGACAAAAGAGACATATCTATTATCGGTGAATGTGTTGATAATATTTATGTTTTAAACATTCTTGATTTTTCTATGTTAACCCGCCTTATTGTGCGAACCAATGATTTTTAGTTGTGGTACAAAAAGCTTGGGCATGCAATTATACATATTTTATTTGATGAATCTAATCACTCTCCTATGAGTTTGAGTATTAATAAAGAACATGTGAGTGATCTAAAATCTGGAGCCAATACTAGCATAACCTTTGAGCCATCATAGGACAAGTCGACTATACCCCCTCAAGAGCCAGCTCCTACAGCAGATATAGTCAAACCAACTATTCCAAGAGAGTGGAAGCATGATGCTAGCAATCCAAATAAATTTATCATAGGAAATCTAGATAATATGATGCAAAAAAGAGAATAATTGAGAGTAAGCATTTGTTGCCTTTGTATCTCCAATTGAAGCAAAAAAAATGATGAGGCCCTCAAAGATGAATCATGAGTCAAAGTAATAAAAGAAGAATTAGACTGGCTTGAACGTAATCAAGTTTGGACTCTGGTTGAAAAACCCAAGAACTGTGCAGTAATTTGAACTAGAATGGTCTACAGAAACAAATCGAATAAATAAGGTAAGTTTATCAAAAACAAATCCAGACTTATAGCGCAAGGCTATTCCCGACAAGAAGGTATTTATTATGATGAAACCTATGCTCCTATGGCAAGGTTAGAATTAATTCAAAATTTATTGTTTTTTCCTTCTGCCAAATGGTTTAAGTTATATCTAATGGACGTCAAATGCGCCTTCATAAATGGTTTCATTCATGAGGAAGTTTTTGTAAAACAACCCCCGAGTTTGAAAATCTATCTTATCTAAATCATGTTTTCAAATTGTTAAAAGCACTCTATGGTCTCAAACAAGCTCCAAAGGTTTAGTATGAGAGATTGGGTACTTTCTTACTAAATAATAATTTTCAATGAGGTAAAATTGATACATCTATGTTTATATAGAAGCTTGATTCAAATCTTCTTATTGTGCAAATTTATGATAATGATATTATTTTTTGGTTGTCCTAACATCTCTCTTTGTGAGAATTTAGCTGATTTGATGAAAGAAGAATTTTAAATGATTCTTATGGCAAAGCTCACATTATTCTTTGGATTATAAAACAAACAAACTCTCAAAGGTACCTTCATCAGACAAGCTAAGAACACAAAAGTGATAAAAGTGATAGAGAAAGCACTAGTGGAATGTTTCAAATTCTTGGTGATACCTTGATCTCATCGTATAACAAGAAGCAAACTTCAGTTGCTCTTTCAACAACTGAAGCCGAATACATAGCTATTGAAAGTTGTGGTACTCAAATTTTATGGATTATGCATCAACTACTTGATTTTAATTTGTCCATTGAATATGTTCCTATATTGTGTGAAAATACCTGTGCTATTAGCTTATCTAAATATACTGTGCATCATTCTAGGGCCAAACATATTTATATTAAGCATTTTTTAATCATGTAGAAAATGGTGATTTTTTTTTAACATTTGTTGACACCGAAAATCAATTGGTAGATATTTTTACAAAACCCATGTTAGAAGTAAGATTTTGTTACCTTAGAAAAGGACTTGGTATTCTCAGCATTAATGAATTATGAGTCTTATTTTTGGAAAAAGATCTCTTTTACTTGTTCCAATTTTCTCAACAACTATTTTGAACCAAAAATTGATTTTTAAAAGGGGGTCATGTCCCTTGTTTTTACTGGGTTGTAAAATTATTTTTAACTCTACCTTCCATACTATTTGTTTTGCCTCGTACTTGTCAGTTGATACATTAAATATTTGTTATCTGTCTACTGCTCATTTTGCTACTTTGTGGTTCTTTTTTATTATCCCAAAAGGGGGAGAAAGATAGGAACATCAAAAGTGCCTACAAGTCAGGGGGAACAAGCCGACTACTGTGACAGACAGGAGAGTCAACTGATGTTTATACTTGTTGTCATTAACAAAAAGACAGAGATTGTTAGCCTCATATATTTATGTTTTATGTTTTAATAATGACAAACTAATAAGTGAACTTTGCAGGATAATGAAGATCCTTAATGATGGAAAGAGATCTCACATAAAGGACATTGAAGATCTCAAATCATAGGAGGATATCTCACACAAGACAAGCAATATACTCCATAAGAAGATTATGCTAAATATGGATCCATATCAAATATATTAAAGATCCATAATAATGGAAAAATATCTCACATAAAGGACATTGAAGATCTCAAATCATGGAGGATATCTCACACAAGGCAAGGAATATTCTCCATAAGAATATCGTGCTAAATATGGAGCCACAACAAAAGTAGGCTATCGCTTGATAAGGCAACAAAAATCATATCAACTAAAAATCCCAATAGAAAAGGCAATCGGATGTACCTCACGGTAAGATCAAGGAGAAGGAAGATCTCACTCCTTACATGGAAAGATCTGATATAGACATGTATAGATGTGAGAAAAAAAATCGCACCAAGTATGGAAATATATGATATGGACATATTATAGGGTGCAAACTCCCTCAATAAAGAAATCAATTCAAATCCTTGATTGAAAAGAAATCTTTTGGGTTTCCTTATAAAGAGAAGCATCCAAATACTATAAAAGAGGAAGACTGAAGATGAACACGGGTTATGCAACTTCAAAAAGAAAAATCAAAGGGTCTCTTTCTTAGTCTCACAAGGCTTTGTAACTTTTTGTTTACAATTGTTATATAAAGAGTAGGATCGAGTCAACTTTGTAACATCAACTAAAGCTATGTCATAAGATGTGAAGAGCAAAATAAGTCTTCAAAACTTATTTTCTATCATTGTAATCGAGCTTAACATTGAACGATCTTAGGAAACTTTAAAACCCAAGGGGACTGGAAGTAGCACCACATTAGTGTTTTGAACCAGGATAAATCTCTGTGTTATTACTTTATGTTCTATTATTTGCATTCTTAATTGTTTCAAATCTAATCTGTTTGTGAAAATCTGTAGGTAAGTCGACTGTGAGGAGTTAGTAATCGACTCGCAAAATAAAATTTTCAATTTTTCCCCCCTCTTGAATTTCACTGGATAGTTAATATTGATATAAAATCATATTATGGTGTAGGAACTAATCATGAATGGCTTTATTACTATTTTGTACCTATATGAGGGCCTGTGTTGTTATTATTTGGTGGTTTTGACACATTTTTTGTTATATGTGACCATATGGGGTCTTATATGATGTTACTAGTCTGTTATTTATGTAAGTAGTTATTTTCTTCTTGGTGGAAATTGTCTAAATTAGGAATTATGTGGCATCAAATGTCATATTATGATATATCTTACTCCATTGGTATATAGATTATATTGGATCATGATTGGTTGGCTTATTGAGTGGATTTTTAGCTCACGTGCTTGGTATATTGGTGGATTTGAAAATCCTCATTCTGGTTGGTTGTGATCACTTCACCCCCGTATCATATACATTCATTAAACATTGGTACCTTGGAAATATTGGTTTTTCTGATAGAAAATATAACATTTTTAAAAACCCTCTGTCAATGTATGCGCCGAGGAGGATATATGGATATTGGATTGGTATTGGTTATTGGATTGTACATGGGTTGACAAACCCCTCATGTGTTCTACCTTGGGAAAACTGATCGGTAGATTTATACGAAGGTTGTATGACAATCTTGCGAATTACATCATCATCTTCATTTGGTTTTGAGACATTTTTTGTTATATGTGACCATATGGGGTCTTATATGATATTACTAGTCTGTTATTTATGTAAGTAGTTATTTTCTTCTTGGTGGAAATTGTCTAAATTAGGAATTATGTGGCATCAAATGTCATATTATGATATATCTTACTCCATTGGTATATAGATTATATTGGATCATGATTGGTTGGCTTATTGAGTGGATTTTTGGCTCACGTGATTGGTATATTGGTGGATTTGAAAATCCTCATTCTGGTTGGTTGTGATCACTTCACCCCCGTATCATATACATTCATTAAACATTGGTACCTTGGAAATATTGGTTTTTCTGATAGAAAATATGACATTTTTAAAAACCCTCTGTCAATGTATGTGCCGAGGAGGATATATGGATATTGGATTGGTATTGGTTATTGGATTGTACATGGGTTGAAAGCCCCTCATGTGTTCTACCTTGGGAAAACTGATCGGTAGATTTATACGAAGGTTGTATGACAATCTTGCGAATTACATCATCATCTTCATTGCATTTCATACACTGTGTACATTTTGTGTTGTATTTTAATTATTGACGTGATATATATATATATATATATATATATATATATATATATATATTTGTGTCTCTTTCTTATTATTGTATTTGGTATATATGAAATTGCAGAATTGCTAGTAGAGATGGTGTGGCCTACCGTTTAGGATATTTTCTAATTGTAGGTGACGTTCCCATAGTGTTTATTTTATATTCTTTATTTTCTACCTTGATTATGTCCTGACCTAATTTCTCAAGTCATGATGGCACCTACTATAAGCCACCAGTAGGCAAGACAACTCGTAGTCTAGAATAGCTCGTAACGGACTACCCAATTATATATAGAAAGGAATACAAAATTGACGAGATAAGAGAATCAAATACATAATAAAATCCCAAAACCTGGTGGTATCAGTACACGAGTTTCTACAATCATAAGATATCAAAGTAAAGTACAAATGAATACACTGATAAAAATTATCTTCGAATATAACATAGAGACTAGTCTAATACATAAGATAGAGATAGCAATACTCCAAATGTTAGGAGCCCATTCTAGTGTCTAAACCATGACTACTTCGCACGACGCACACATCAATGGCGATAACTCATACTTATGATCTACAGGCTACAGAAGTGTCGTATGAGTGCCAAACGAATGGTACTCAGTAGGCAACTGCCAACTGAGCTCCAAAGATAAAGCAGATGTATATAACATATGAATAGAATGGGAACTACACCCAATGTCCAGAACCAACATAAGACAACCAATGAGATAATAAGGATAACCCATCCAGTCATATCTAAGAGACTTAACATATTAAGGCTAAGGATATAATAAGGGTGCACTATCCTATTCCAACCATACTTAAGAATCTCAAAACTATACCATATATCTCTAGCCAATATACAAATAAAGGATGAAAGAAGGATATATAGCAATATACAAGGCCAGGAAATAAATATATAATCTGAACAAAAGAAGGAAAGGATTACGGTAATACCATAGCTAAATATAGCTAAATTTACTCATATATAGATATAATGTCAAATCGAAGCACAACCTAGACTATCATATCTTTATTTTAAGGCCTTATAATAATCCTATTAGGAATTAATACTAACATGCTCAGGGTTTTTAATCCATATACCTCATCCTAGATTTAATCATGCATAATAATCATATCGTAAGATAGAAGAGGAGAGTATCATACCTTGAATCTCGATACCGAATCAATAACCAATTTGTCATAAACTAGCCATAATAATTATCATAACAATGATAATAACAATATCAATAACAACGCGAGTAATCAGCTATTCTGGATAACTAAATACCTAATCGAGCCTATGTGTTGCCCCCACCGCCCTAGGCTCGGAAGTCTCAATAACTACATAATAACATAGGGCATAGTAATCACCCATATTTATGTAACCATCCCATACCAACTGATAGACATAGGCAGATACTGGTGATAAGCGATATACATTCAAGAATAAATGGAAGGTACACAATCAATATCACAAACATCATCCAAACTCAAATCAGTTATATATATCATCATCACAATATCCATCGACCTAGCTGGGTATCAATATCATCATCACAGTATCCTCCGACCTTGTCGAGTATCAATATCATCATAGCAGTATCCTTCAGCCTTGTCGGGTATCAATATCATCATAACAATATCCTCCAGCCTTACCGGGTATCAATATCATTATAACAACATCCTCGTCCTTGCTGGGTATCAATATCATCATAGCCATCAATAAATGTGTATAGATATATATAATAGGTGCATAGACTCAAGTGTGACTAAAAGAGTGTAAATTCATAAGTCCATTGCCTAAAGTGAACTTCGTAACTAAATCAATATAAAAGTGTAAAAAGGGCTAGAATATCTCAAGACTGGGATAAATAGTAATGTTAAATCATGGATCAGAATCGGACTCGATCAATTCTTTAAAAATTCATTATTAGCCACTTTTACATATAAAAATTATCCATTAAGTTAGATAGTTATTATTTTAAAGAAATCTATTTTTAAGATGGAAAGTGGGCTTTTACTCTTATTTAGGAAGAAAAATGATAAAGTCATATTTTAGCTAGAATCACATCACTCATAGATATAACGTTCATGAATATACTGAATCTATGCATGCCATCACCAATATTCAATCAATGAAATCGTAAGCAACATGAACATATATGTAATCGTATCTGCAACCGTATACTTTACAAGTATAAATACCTCCCGAATATCCAACCAATATCATAACATGGCCCTTGGCCCAATAATATGTATGGAATAATCATAACATCATAATTACGATCTTAGGCCCGCATACGTATCTAGAACTCATATCAATAATCATGTATATATAAATCATCTCATATCTATAGGCCATAACATATTCACGAGGAATAATAACTCTATAAGATATTAAGCATATCTATATTCATCTCACGTATATGAGGCACCTCACTTCTAGGAGGCATAATGCATCAATGAAGCATAACTCACAACTACGAGGCGTATCACATCTATAAGGCATCTCGTATCTATAGGTCATATACTGTGAATATAAGGAATATCATCTCTATAGGCTAATTTCCATATCTAATAGAAATAGCATCTCTATGAGCTGAATAACAAGTCTAAGAGGAAGTAGTATTTGGATGGGCCAAATATCAAGTCTAAGAGGAAATAACATCTCTATGGCCTAAATATCAAGTCTAAGACGAAATAACATCTCTATGGGTCAAATATCAAGTCTAAGAGGAAATAGCATCTCTATGGGACAAATAACATATTTAAGAGGAAATAACATCTTTAAGGGCACAACATCATGTCTAAGAGGAAAATGCATCTCTATGGGCAAAATATCAAAATTAATAGGAAAATAACATCTCTAAAGGTCCAATATTACATCTAAGGGTAATTAACATCACTATAGTCCATGAATCATAATCCAGCAAAAGTCATCACAATTTATCAATTTACCAAGTAAATCTCATAAATAAGGCTCATTAATCTCAACTAGGCCTACGATCCGCAACTAAGCCCACAAAAGCTAACACAATTCTTGGCCTAAGTGGGCCGGATGATCCCACCTCTAATTCTTAATTTCCATATTTAGGCAAACTACGCCTAAAACTAGGCTAAGGTATCTAGTTTAACTTCTAGATGTCAAGTAATCCATAACCAATTCTAACATAGGAAATTCATCAAGAAACATAGTCAATTATGTCAATTCTACCCCAAGATACGGTTTCAAGATCATTAGACTATATCAACTAAGATCAATCACACTAATCATGATTCCAACACTTAGACAATATCCCAAACCTAGCATCATAACATTTTTACTACAAACTAATTCAATTTAGGGAGAAGGCAATAGGCTTCTAAAAAGGTCGTAAACATACTACCTTATGGGTCCAAAAGCCTCATCTAATCCCCAAACATCAATTATCAAGTCTAAGTGATTCTACTTATAATCAACCTTAACATTCACATTCAGATGTAATATATAGGCCAAAGGCATCGATAGGCACTCAAACTTGTTGCCAAAATTCACTTAGACACCTAAACTAAGGCTTGTTCCTATCAGGCCCCTAAACCCCCCATATTTTATTAAAATTGGGCCTTTTTTACCCTATCAGCATAAAGCTCAAAGTATGTGTTGCACACATGCGATGACATGGTAAAATGAGCTAATTAGAAGCTGGCACGTGGCATTGTGGGTCCAATAATTATTAAACATTAATTATAATTTTTTTATAAAATATATATAAAAATGGCATTGAGGAAATTATTAAAAAATAATTCTAAAATTATTTAAAAAACCAATTATTTAAAAAAAATTATAATTTGTTTATAATACAAAAAAAAAATTATACTTTCTAAAAATTAGTTTTTAAAAAGAAATATTTTAAAAATTAGTTTTTTAAAAAACTATAATAATCAGTTTTTTTGTAAAATTATATTTTTTATAAAAAATTCATTTTTTTTGTATTATAGTTTTTAATAATCAGTTTTTAAAAAGAAATTAAAAAAATTATTTTTAAAAAGAAATTATAAAATTTTTAAAAAATAAAAATAAAAAATGGCATTGAGGATCCAAATTATTAAAAAATAATTATAAAATTATTTAAAAAGTAAAAATAAATTATAAAATTTTAAAAAATAAAAATAAAAAATTGCATTGAGGGTCCAAATTCCAAATTATTAAAAATAAATTATAAGCTTATTTAAAAAATAAAATAAAGAACTAATCCAAAATATTAAAAATAATTTAAAACTTATTATTATTAATCAAAAATTATAAAATTTTAAAAAAATAGAAAATAAAAAACTCAAAAAAAGTGAAAATAAAAAACTCCCCTACCTTCCCCCGCCCCCTCCCCCCAACGTTCATCTTTGTCCCTACTCCCCCACCCCCGACGTTCATCTTCTCCATTAAACTTCTCTGTGAACCTTAAAAATACATACAGACACAATTAGAGTATAGGGTTGGCTGGTCCGTTTATGTTATAATTGCATAATTTTTATCTTATTATCATGGTAAAAGTTGCATCTTCGGTCTTCTAAAAAACACTTCTCTTATTCTTTTTACAGCCCTTTGATTTGATAATCTTGAATTAAGAATGAGGATGGATCTTGGGATTTTTTTTTTATCTTATATAAATTTTTGTTCTGCTCCTGTGGTGGAGCGTGCATTAACTACTGTTGATCTTCTAGGGGTGGGGTAGGGTTAAAGATGCGGGGGTGGGGGTGGGGTGGGGTATTGTGAAGAAGATGACATAGGGGTGAGGTGGGGTAGGGTTGAAGACGCAGTGGGTGAGGTGGGGTGTTGTGAAGAAGATGACTTAGGGGGATAGGAATTTTCTAATTAATATTTTTGGGCCCCCTTAGTGCCACTTGGCACATTTTAATTCGTAATTAGTAAAAAAAAATTTTCTCACGCACCTACAGCAAGTGCATTGCACGCACAGTGCCATGTAGGCAAAAAATACCCAATTGAAACAAAATGTGGGGGGTTTAGGGACCTGATAGGAACAGGCCTTAGTTTAGGTGTCTAAGTGAATTTTGGCAACAAGTTTGAGTGCTTATCAATGCCTTTGGCCTAATATATAACACATATCATCTTCGAAGAAGACCAGATAGAAGATTATCTCAAGGCCGAATCGGAACACCTCAAATCATTCACCACACGCCCATCTTCACTTTACAATCCCTAAAATGCCATCATACTATAAAAATCATAATCTACTCATAAATACGAGTCTAATGATACATATATTGCACTATTGTGCTTCGGGTCCAAAAACAACACCGAAAACACAAGTGGGTCCCACATATGGAAATTACATTTTCGAGGTCAACCTAATGGTCATACATTACCTGGGAATAATAAACCTCAATTGATGTGTGCAAACAAACCAAATTTCGGCTAAATCAAGCCCTAAGCTAAATTAGGTCTTCGGGTGAATAACTTAGAAATTCACCAATAAAGTAATGAAGTCTTACCTTAATACGGATGATAATCATGATAAAAGATGTTTACCAAGCTCTTAAGGTACCCACAAGACTCAATTTTGAGTTATCATACCCATTTGGTATTTTAAGCTCTCAAGGATGAAGGGATGCCTAAATTTGCAACCTTTGGGTCTATTTATAGACCCCCCGTTGAAGAGATGCAGTATCTTTCCTGATAGCAAAGTCAAAAACTTATTTTTGACCCTCAAAACTTATTAGGAGCCCAAATAACATAATCCAATAGTGAAATTTGAGT
Organism: Capsicum annuum; assembly: GCF_002878395.1. Taxonomy (NCBI): domain Eukaryota; kingdom Viridiplantae; phylum Streptophyta; class Magnoliopsida; order Solanales; family Solanaceae; genus Capsicum; species Capsicum annuum. Next base: position 1,416,646 of record NW_025833140.1, on the reverse strand, counting down.
GTAAACGACATTTCAAGTTCATTGGAATCATCAAAACTTTCATCCAAGATAATTTTGGCAAAAAGTGGGGCCCATACCTACAGTTCTATTTTTCATAAAATACGCTCAATAGCCCAAAATAAGTTTGGAAGCCTTGGGACCTGAACCAAGGGTCCCTCGAGCCTAAAATCAACATTCAAGACGCGATGGAGAATTTAGATTTTCAATTCGTGGTCATTTCGACCAAATTTAGGTCCCACACCCATGTTTTGATTTTCTAACTTTTCAACCAGTAGGTCAAAATAAGCTTGGTGCATTGGAACCCTAACCAAAGGTCCACCTAGACTAATATTGATATTTTAGATCTTTTACATAGTCAAATTTAAATCTGCAATCGTTTCATTGAAATTTTCACCCGATGGCCATTTAGAACCAACGAAGACTTCAAAACAGGGAATTGGCTCTAAAAATCCAATGAACTGCCCAATAACCGAACCATTGATCCCAACAAGTGATAAATGACTTGGGAAGCTATGGAGAAGCCCTAATGGTGAAGATGAGAGAAAACATGGAAAATAACTGAAAGGGTCACTACAACATCACTAGTAATAGGAATTTCGTCCCCAAAAGTCAACTGATAGAAAGAATCTCAAAAGCTCAAAAAGATGAAGTACTAGGCCCGCATGCTCTAAACATGACTTCCCAGGTAACCTCCACGAGGGGAGAACACTTGTAAGGGTTTACCACATGTATTCCTTTTTAAACTAGCACCCTCACTTTATTTACCAAACGGTTAAAATTCAACTTCAACCGCTAACTAGCCTCCAACTGATCTAAAAGACTAATGCATGCATATTCGAACCACAACACGTTGATACCATCACGATACACACACAAATCAATAAAGTCTCATACAATCCAGAGCAACCCAAGTCATGAATCATACCACTCACTCCCAAATCCAAATATAATCTTCTTCTACCAATCCATTCTTCTTATCCACTCTGAATCCGGAGGAAAATCACCTGAGTCTCGTCCGCACAATCTCATCACCAAGAACTCAAAGAACTAAAGTTGATCTGCTGAAAGTCCATACGAGTAACATGAGAATAATCTCATAAAGTGCTATCTAGTTACACAATTGAAGATAATCAAAGAATGCAATCTATGTTAATGTTGCAACCAGTCCGGATGAAAAACAAACTGAAATCCTGATGTCCAAGGTATAACTACTCATCACTGAATATTTTGCACCATGATGTTCCATCAATAGAGAATAAAGACATATTGAATCCATCTCAAGTGTATTACTCCCACTGAGATATCATCCAAAATTCCTAAAGAAAACTAGAGACTCGAGGTCAAAGCTAAAAGAACCAATATCGGGTCCATGATTATCATCTGAACACTTATCAACTGTAACGCATCAAAAGTCGAGATGACCCAATAGGTAACAATGGAATAGGCTCAACTAGCCTATATATGAAATATGAATTGAGACAAGCCCAAAATGAAAGGTGCATGCAAGCTCAACAATACAAAGCTAAAATCTCAATACCGAGACTAAATTGCCTGGTCTGAACTACCCAACCAAACCTGAAGATGGGTAGGCATTCATACTCCAAGTCAATCATAACTTCCAAATCGTCGTTCTGAGGCATCAAGTCAAAACTAAACCAGTAAGCCTATATCATTGCCAATCATTCAAATCTACATTAGTATCCAAATCTGACATATCCAAGATAAATCATACCAAGCCACAGTTGAGACATATCTGAAGAACAACAATCACCACAGGGATAAACATAGACAGAAAACGCAAGTAACCAACTTTATATCAGCTAAAGGGTACGAAATATAGCCATAAAACAGAAATCATGCTAAAGAACAAATCATCAGTAGAGAATGCAAATAACCCACTCCATATCCACATGAGGGCGTGAAATATCAAAATATACTCAAGAACTTCCCAAGGCTGAAAATCACACTAGTAATGGCAACAACTCCATCAACTTAGAGAAATGCAACTTTAGCCGATAACTAATCAATCCAACACTCCATCTCAACAAAGAATAGCCATAGGCACACATCATCGAGGAGAAACACTCCATCAAGCTTCATTAGGCCGAACAAACTCCAAAATGGGGATTTCCCAAATCCACCTAAGAATTACTTCATCAAAGAAAAAATATACCAAACTTAAAATCAAGGTCGATGTCAAGACCACCACCAGAAAATTAAACAACTCAGGAGAAAGAATTTTTAATTGCCAACTTAAGAAGCAATCATAGAAAAGGCCATCTGCCTCTATCTTTCTAACTCTACAGAAGCTAAAAATCTCATCACAGTGAGAACAAAGAATCCCATCTACACACTAATAACAAGCGCAACCAATCATAAGGGAACAAACCCAACATATCTATGAGTTAAGTCTATGACATTTCAATCACAATATCAAAATCACTATTGGGTGATTAAATAGTCATAATCGAAGAACGAATCTCAAATTAATCAATCTCACAAATAGGCCATATAGGAAGTAATATTCATAACAAAAGCATTCACACTCAGGAGGCAGTCTAAAAATCCCAAACTTGAAGAATAAGTGATACACTAAGTCGCCAACTCTAGAATCATAACAGAGCCACAAAATGTCAACCTACCTTTGATATCACAATATATCCCCAAACAATCTAACACAGCTAACCAAGAAGGAGAACAATCAACTTCGACATGCTATAGGGAACAAATCATCAAATCAGGCTATATCTACTCAAGCCACTGAATAAGATAACAAAGAAATAGAATTCTAATGAGATAACACTAGTATATACAGCTATCCAGGGAGGATAAATTACATCAAGTAATAATATCAAATAATATCAATAACCTTAATCAGTGATAACAGTAACAACAGCAATGTCACCATCAATATACTGAACAAGCGATGCCAAAATAAACATCAATATCATGTACCACTTAAGGGCCACACTAAGGCCAAGGTGCAAAGATAAATGGAACTCAAACCCAAAATCTACACTCATAGGGGAAAATATCAATACAAATCTACTCCACTCAGTACTAAAAGAAATAAACAGTAGAGTAGTAACATGATCATGAATTCAATAATGAGGAACATAATAACCAATAACAATTCATCAAGGAATGTAATCATCAATGGGTATGACAAACCCCAATACACATAAAAAAGATAAATGCAGGAGATAAAAGCATACCAATCATGGTGACATCTAAAATCACACGCCTAACGGGCATTTTGTAAATAAATTTGAATGGGTCCAACTCAAAACAACTGACTAAATCATCAACTAAGGTGCTAAAAACACTATCTCTAACTGAAGGTGCCATAAAATCATGAGGCTGATCTAAATAAGTTGAATGACTAGAAATATTATGTCGAGGATACTTTCTAGACTAGTAGTTAATCACTCTGTGGTCATAACAACTCCTGAAGAATCAACATGGTGTGGATAAAAACTGAGCTCAAATGGTTGGCCAACTGACACTGAACAAAATCTCTAGAATATTGTGAGATACTACCCCTCAATATCTAAAATAGCCACCGCGACCTAAAGACTCATACTAAAAATCTCTGCAAGGTCTGATGGTAAATGTACCCACTATGATCATCACGACTAATCTGAGAACCTCCCATAGTCTAAAATACTATTTGTGTAGAGACGACATGTTGTAAGTAAAGTTGAACTCTACCAAAAGGATCTTTACTTCTGGTAAAATACCAATAACACTATCTTGATGGTATGGCCTCTTACATCAACTTTTATAAATCTAAAAAAATATGCTCTTTGTGGTTCTCTCAAAATTAACAACCTGGAATAAGGAAGACCCAACCTCTATCAAGTGCTCCGATGCTAAACAGAGTGACAATACTAGTCCTCTAATACATCTATGAACCAATGTCTGACTTAGAAAGATATAACATAGGAAAATACCTAGCCTACTCAATAAACCCAATCTCGTACTCAGAACTTAGTAAAGAACCCTGATGAACACCAATAGACCCAACTCTATTGTGAGAACTGCTAGATGAATCAAATGTCGTCCATGGCTGAGAGGGATATGCAATATCACTTAGATTCCCAATATTGAACCTCCAAGTGTTAAAGTAGTCACAATCTCAACTGGATCCTAAGTTAGCCCTAAAATCCTTTGGCTGATGCTAAAGGTCTTCGATATTCATCTCTAACCCATTAGACCAATGCTGCACTAAAACTCTAGAAATGTATGGTGAGGTCTCATCCGCATCTGTCCACATTATTGCCCATCTTACATCATTTATTAGGGGTACAATAGAGTCAAAAATATATTTGAGGTTCACATTAATACAGACAAACGATAAGGAGTCAAGAAGTGAATTACATAAAATGTCATTATTGCCTCCCGAAGATAGGTTACAGATATCTTTGCACTGATCCGCAGGACTGTAATAAGACTTCGCTCTTTTACTAATGCACCACTGAAACCTAGGCTCTGATACTAATTTTTCATGACCTAATTTCTTAGCTCATAATGGTGCCTACTATATCCTACCATTAGGCAAGCCAACCCGTAGTTTGGAATAGATAGTAATAGACTACCCAATTATATATAGAAAGGAATGTGGAATAGATGAGATAAGAGAACCAAATACATAATGAAATTTGAAAACCGAGTGGTGTCAGTACAAGAGCTTCTACAATAATAAGATTTCAAAGTGAAGTACAAATGAATACACTGATATAACTTATCTCTGAATACAATATAGAGACTAGTATAATAGATAAGAGAGAGATTGTAATACTCCAAACTTTAGGAGCTCACTCTAGTCTCTGAACCATGGCTTCTCTTCACGATGCACACATTAATGGTTATAACATATACTTATGATCTGCAGGCAGTAGAAGTGTAGTATGATTACCAAATAAATGGTACTCAGTAGGCAACTGCCAACTGAACTCCAAAGAAAAATCAAATGTATATAACATATAAGCATAATGGGAACTATACCCAATATCCAGAATCAACATAAGATAGCCAATAAGATAATAAGGATTACCTATCCTATTCATATCCAAAAGACTTAACATATTAAGGCTAAGGAAATAATAGGGGTGCACTATCCTATTCTAACCATACTTAGGAATCTCAAAACTATATCGTATATCCCTAGCCAATATATAAATAAAGGACAAAAAAAGAATATATAGCAATATACAAGGCCAAGAAATGAATATATAATCTGAAAAAAATAAGGATATACGGTAATACCATAGATACATATAGCTAAATATACACATATATAGCTATCAACTTGAAGCATAACCTAGATCATCATATCTTTGTTTTGAGGCCTCATAATAATCCTATTAGGATTTAGTACTAATAAGCTCAAGGGTTATAATTCATATACCTCATCATTGATTTAATCATGCATAATAATGAAATCATAAGATAGAAGAGGCCAGTATTATACCTCAAATCTCAATACGAAATCAATAACTAATATGTCATAAACTAGCCTTAATAATGATCATAACAATGATAATGACAATATCAATAACAGTGCGAGTAATCGGTTTTTCCAGACACCTAAATACCTAATAGAGTATGTGTGTTTCCCCCGCCGCCCTAGGCTCAGAAGGCTCAATCAACACTTAATAACACAAGGCATAGTCATCATCCATATCTATGTAACCGTACCATACTGGCTAATAGATATAGGCGCATGCTGGTGATAGGCAAAGAGTATGCAAGAATGACTTCAAGGTACATAATCAATATCATAAACATCCTCCAGTCTTAAACTAGGCATATATATCATTTTCACATTAACCTTTAATCTTATCAGGTATCAATATCATTATCACAGTATTCTCCATCTTTTTTAAGTATCAATGTCATCATAACAGTATCCTTCGGCCTTGTCGGGTATCAATACCATTATAACAGTATTCTCCAGCCTTGTTGAGTATCAATATCATCGTAACAGCATCCTCCGACTTTGTCGAGTATCAATATCATCATAATTATAAATACATATGTATAGATATATATAATAGGTGCACATACTCAAGCATGACTATAAGAGTGTAAATTCATAAGTCTATTACCTAAAGTGAACTTCGAGACTAAATCATTTTAAATGTGTAAAAAGGGTCAAAATATCTCAAGATCAGGATAAATAGTAATGTCAAATCACGAACCAAAATTATACTTGGAAAATTCTTTAAAACATCATTATTAGCCTCTTTTATGTATAAAAATTATCCAGTAAGTTAGATCGTTATTATTTTAAAGAAATCTATTTTTAAGATGGAGAGTGGGTTTTTACTCTTATTTAGGAAGAATAGTCATAAAGTCATATTTTAGCTAGAATAACATCACTCACAAATATAATGTTCATGAATGTACTTACCAGTAATATAACATTACTGAATTTATGCATGCCCTTACCAGTATTCAATCAATGAAATCATAAGAAACATGAACATATATGCATCCATATTCAACAACCATATCCTTTATAAGGATAAATACCTCCCGAATATCCAACCAATATTATAAAAGGGGCCTCGTCCCAATAATTTATGTGGAATAATCATAACATTACAATCACGGCCTTAGGCCCACATACGTATACAGAACTCATATTAATAATTATGTATATATAAATCATCTTATATCTATAGGCCATAATATATTCACGAGGAATAACATATCTATAAGTTATTAAGCATATCTATAATCATCGGACATATAAGAGGCACCTCACTTTTAGGAGACATAATACATCAATGAAGCATAACTTACAACTACGAGGCGTATCGCAGATATAAGGCATCTCGTATCTATAGGTCATATACTGTGACTATGAAAAATATCATCTCTATAGGCCAATTTCCATATCTAAGAGCAATAGCATCTCTATGTGATAAATATCAAGTTTAAGAGAAACTGCATCTCGATGGGACAAATATCAAGTCTAAGAGGAAATAACATCTCTATGGCCCAAATATCATCTCTAAGAGAAAATAGCATCTTTGTGGGTCAAATGTCAAGTCTAAGAGGAAATAGCATCTCTATGGGACAAATCACATAGTTTAGAGAAAATAACATCTTTAAGGGTCAAACATCATGTCTAAGAGGAAATAACATCTCTAAGGCCGAATATTATAACTAAGACTAAAATTCATCTCCATGGATCAAATATCATAAGTAAGAGGAAAAGGCATCTGTATGAGCCAAATATCAAAATTAAGAGGAAATAACATCTCTAAAGGTCCAATATCATATCTAAGAGTAATTAACATCTCTATAGTCCGTGAATCATAATCTGGCAAAAGTCATCACAATTTATAAATTTACCAAGTAAATCTCATAAATAAGGATCATGAGTCTCAACTATGCCTAGTATCCGCAACTAAGACCACAAGAGCTAACATAAGTCTTGGCCTAAGTGGATTATATGATCTCACCTTTAATTCTCAGTATCCATATTTAGGCAAACTACGCCAAAAACTAGGATAAGGTATCTAGTTCAACTTCTAGATATAAAGTAAGCCATAACCAATCCTAAAATAGGAAATACGTCTAGAAACATAGGCAATTACGTCAATTCTACCCTAAGATACAGTTTCAAGTTCACTAGACTAGCTCAACTAAGGTCAATCACACTAAACATGATTCCAACACCTGGACCACATCCCAAACCTAGCATCATAACATTTTCATACTACAAACTAATTCAATCTTGGAATAAAGCAATAGGATTCTAAAAGGATCATAAACATACTACCTTACGGGTCCAAAAGCCTCATCTAATTTCCAAACATCAATAATCAAGTCTAAGTGATTCTACTCATAATCAACCTTAACATTCACATTCAGATGTAATATATAACACACATCATCTTTGAAGAAGAGTTAGTAGAATCCTACCTCAAGGTCAAATTGCAAAACCTGAAATCATTCACCACATGCCCATCTTGACTTCACAATTCCCAAAATTATATCACACAATTAAAATCATCATCTACTCATCAATACAAGTCTAACAATATCCATATTACACTATTGTGCTTTGGTTCTAAAAACCTAAGTGGGTCCCACATACAGAAATCACATTTTCGATGGCAAACCAATGCTCATACATCACCAAGGAATCATAGCCCTCAATAATGGTTGCAAATAAACTAAATTTGGGGCTAAATCAAGTGATAATCTAAATTGGGATTTTAAGTCAAGAACGTAGAAATATACCAATAAAGTGATGAAATCTTACCTTAATCTGGATGATAATCATGATAAAAGATGTTTACCAAGCTACCAAGACACCCATAAGACTCAATTTTGAGTTATCATACCTGTTTGGGATTTTAGGCTCTCAAAGATGAAGGAAAATGCCTAAATTCATGGCCTTTAGGTCTACTTATAGACCTACCAGTGAAGAGATGCGGTATCCCCCGACAAGAAAGTCAAAAACTTTTTTTTTGACCCTTGTAACTCATTAAGAGCCAAAATAACATGATCCAATAGTGAAATTTTAGTTTAAACCATATTTCAAGTCCATTAGAATCATCAAAACTTTTATCTAAGATTATTTTGGCAAAATGTGGGGCCTAAACCAATAGTTTTATTTTTCATAAAATTTGCTCAATAGCTCAAAATAAGTTCGAAAGCCTTAGGACCTGAACCAAGGGTCCCTCAGCCTAAAATCAATGTTCTGGACATGATGGAGAAGTCGTATTTTCAATACGAGGTCATTTTGAAAAAATGTTGATCCCAAAGTCATATTTTAATTTTTCAACTTTTCGATCAATAGGTCAAAATAAGCTCGGTGCATTAGGACCCGAACCAAAGGTCTACCTAGACTAAAATCAATATTTTAGATTTACTGGCACAATCAAATTTGAATCTGCGATTATTTCACTAAAGTCCTTGCTCGATGGCCATTTGGAACCAACAAAGACTTTAAAACAGTGAATTGGCTCTAAAAATCAAATAAACTATCAGATAATTGAACCATCGGTCCCAACAAGTTATAAATGACTTGTGAAGCTATAGAAAAGCCCTAATAGTGAAGATAAGTGAAAATATGAAAAATAATCGAAAAGGTCATTACAACTCAATCGACCTATAATACCTATTGAGTACAACTGGACCATATTCAACCCTACTGCTTCCTTTTGGTGCAGATCCATATATGAGTGTACCACATAATAGTTGATATGGGTGGTTTTTGGAGTACTTTTGAGGTAGCAGTTGGTCTATTCTTTAAGGGTTGATCTACTACCTCTTCTTCATTAGTTTATGCCTTTTTTCATATTCAGAGATAGATTATGTTCCTTTTGGACTATCATTTGTATATTTTGACTTCAAGATATATTTAGTTGGTTTTTACACTGTGACATCGGATTTTGGGAGATTTATGATTTCTTTGTGTGTATTTTTCTATTATTATTATATATGTATAGTTTGCCTTTGTTCTAGAAGCCTTACCTTAGGTTTTGGTATAGTTTTCCCTTTTTATATTAGTTTGTCTGATAGGTTAATTGTCAAGGCTTACTGTGATAAGTGTCATCATGACCCTTAATATTTCAGTCGTGATATTTGGACCGGATCGAGCGAGCCAAAAGTGATAGAGATTTGATGAGAACTAGACTTTTCATTATCAAAGAAGATCTTCTTCTCATTTCTAGTTGTATGATTTTATCCTTGGAAACAAAACATTTCTCTAGAGGGAGACCCAAAAGCCTATGATACTTGTAATAGTTTGGGTCGCTAGTCCTTCCAGCTTTGTCTTGTCACTTCATCCCTGCTAGATCAATGAGTTTATACTCAAGAAGTTTATTAAATATTCTAGCAACATCCGAATTAAAGAAGGGGTATTCCTTTTCTTACATTTTCTTCAAAGTTAACTTCTAATTTGGACGTACTTAAGAAGTCGTCTTTACACTTTACTTCTTGCTTACCTTTGTGGTGAACGTTAAAAAAGACACGTTGACATTAATGGGTTCTTTTTTATCGCTTTTGAGTACAAATTTGCTCTATTTTTTGGGTTTCTACTTATCCTTACCCTTTTGAGGGTTATGGATAGGTGGTACTCCTTTTCTGGTAGAAAATATGCTCAATTTCATGTCATGAGCACGGGTAGCAAAATTTTTAAAAGATTTTAGCCTAATGTCTTGTAAGATATATTAAAGCTCTCAGCGCATTCCTTGGATGCATATCTGTATTGCAGGAGTTTCACTGAGCCTATTTTTACAATTTAGGCTCGTATTTCTCTATAAATTAATAACGTCAATGACTGGATCACCATCTCATTGATGAGTATTTATGAGCTCTACCATGCTCAATTTTTTCCTTGTGATGTAAAAGTAATTCAGGAACTCATGTTTCAGTTGCTCCCAGCTATTGATGTGATTAGGTTCAAGGTCTGTGTACCAATTGAAGGCATTTTTCTTTAGTTAATGGACAAATTATTTGACAAGATATCCACCATAGGTTCTAGAATTATTATATGTCTCAACAAAGTGTGTGACATATTGCTTTGGATTTCATTTGCCCTCAAACTATTGAAATTTTGAGGGTTGATAATCGATAGGCATTTTGAAGTATCAATCTTGATGATGTAGGGCTTGACGTATGTCAGGAAAGACTTGGTGTTAATATTGTACTTGTCTTTAAGGGTCCCTTCAATAAACTCTTTCAATTGATCAATCAGGATCATTCCCTCTGAAGTGACTTGTACCTCCATAGTAGGTGGTGTTTGATTTTTAGGAAGTTCTATGTTGTGGACCTCTGGAGCTTTCCTAGGTGTATGGCTAGAATCCCCATATATTAAGCCGTCCATCCTATCCGTCTACTTATTAATCTGAGCATCTTGATTTGCACGTATTTGGTCAGACCATCAATTACCTTTGCCAGGTTTGTAAGCTGCTCCTCCATAGATAAGACATCAGTTACCATTGTTTGTGTGAACATTGAATACATTGGAAGTAACACGGACTATCACATAAGTTGATCTTTGAAGTGCTCAGCTTATGCAACATAAGTGGAGATAATATATTAGTTTAATGATCATCATTTTTTATACCAGAATTTTTTGAACCAAAGTACTTAAGTAAAGTTGGAGTCTTCTTAATTATCACTATCACATCTCTTCCTTCTTTGGAAGCACTTGTAAGGGATCTTTCTCCATTTGGGGTTGAAGATCCAAAAATTAGAGTTGGTACAAATAACACTTGTGTGTTTGTTTTCCTACCATGCTCATTTTTCTCTTAGTGATAGCTCCAAAGCTTTCAAAATTAACATCAAGGATGCTTTCTACTTCATCTAGAAAATTTAAAATCAGCCCCTTGAAGGTGGTCGATTGAGAATTGGCCTTCTTGGAAATCATTTCAGTGTTCTTGAATTTTGATGCTAGAAAAGTTGAGATGAGAGGTGAATATTGTCTCATTAGGCATGCCAAATTTTGTTAGGCAAAAAAATTTGAGTCAGAAAAATAATTAATCGAGACAAAAAATATCGTAACAATTATTTTATTAATTTCAATATATGAGTGTTACAATCTCTATGAATCCTCTAATTCGCCTTTTCAAATATAAATTCAAAGGTTTTGAGCTTGGTCTTGAATTTGAACTTGATTTGTGAATTTGATGAATTTGATCTTAACTTATCCTTGAATTAAGGGCTTTTGAGCTTGTTCTTGAATCTTGTGGTCATGATCTTGAACTTGATGAACAGGATCGTAGATTCTTGAACTTGTAGAGAAATTTTTGGTTTGATCCATGAGCTCTCTCTTGATTCTTGTTGGAATTGTTAATCTTTTTTCTGAATTATGAGACACTTATTTATAGTTGTGGAAGGGAAAGAGTCATGGTGAAGATAGGCTTTTTCTAGCCAATCAGATTTAAGTGACCTGGCGATATTTGATTAGCCTTTGATTTCACTAGGTATGCTGTATCATTTTGATACATATTGTGATCTTATTGGCCCATTCACCTAACTAGGTGTGCCACTTCATTCGATATGTGGCACCAAATTGTGTCTCTAGGATAGGATGACATCTTGGGCAAGCAAAATAGGCTTATTATATGTACTAGCCCAATAAGCTTTGGACTTTAATTAAATTCATATTTATTGGTTTTAAATAATTAATCCAATTATATTAATTCATAATATTTATTTGTACTAATAAATTTAAAATTTATGTGATCACATTGACATTCATTATTGGATTTGTCTGGTGATGGATGGGTTCCTCTCTCACTCTCTTTCCCTTGTCCTTTTTAGGTGGTTTGAATTGGGGTAAGCTCAAAGTGACCATCAATTTCAATGGTTTCAAAATAGTCATAAACATTCCCCCTATTAAGATTATTTGAAGTCTGACTTCCAGACTAAAATTTGTGAGGTCTCTAGAGCAAATCACTGTCATATTTGCTTACTATCTCTGTGAACTTTAAAGTTAGTTGTTTCTCTAGTGTTGTAGCCTCTGTAATGGGAACTTCTAGCCGGACTAAGAGTGCTTTCATTTACTTGTTTCTTGAACTTAACATTTCCATAGTCCTTTCTGTTTCCACAATTTCTAGGGTCAGTTCTATGGCTTGCATTGGAGTTTAGAGCTGCATTCAAGTGGCATTGTTGAGTGTTAGGAAGTTTAGGCCATTGATAAGAAGAGGTAGGTTCGAGGGAGTAAAAAAAGGTAGGCTTTATGTTACTTGACAGAGAATCTCTATCGAAAGTGAGTCCAAAGAGTTGAGGCTTGTAATGTGCATCAAAATTATCATCCACACATTGTTGCCATGGGATAGAAGGCCCTAGTTCAAGCATTCCTTTGCCAATAAGGCTAGATAAATCAAGTTTTAGAATGTAACTTTCACTGGTATGCCCTTTATTACCAGTTTTAGTGATGGTTACATTTCCTGCAATCCTATCTCTAGCCAAGAGGCAGGAACATAGTCTAAAGAGAGAGGATCGGTTACTACTTAGAGCATATTTTAGGGATTGTAATCTTGAAGGGGAGTCTAGGAATTATGGTCTTGGGGTTGTTCTTCTATTGTCAGAGTAGTTTTTCCTAAATAGTAGAAAGAGTAGAGATAGAGAGAGAGAGGGAAAGTGAAACTTATCTCTCATGTTTTAACTTTTGCACAGGAAGTGAAGGAAATAAGCTTGGTAGCTTCTCCTCCACACTTTTTTTCTCCGTGCCCATCTAGCATGCGCTTAGTACTTTATTTGATCTTTAGTGTCCTCTTATTATTCATTGGACCTCCACAAACTATCATCTTTTTTGATTGTTTTCTACTTATTTATTGTTAGAGGATTTCTTGAGAGACAGTTTCCACCGTACTAGCAAACTAAATACCTTATGACCACAACGCTGATATCTCTTCTTTAGTAGTGGTAAGAGTGTTTTCGACTTGATGTGTATCAGTTATATCATTGTTTGTTAGAAGATTTGCATCTAAGTTACTAACCAAAGGTGTGAAAGAGTTGGATTAGACGATATTGGTTTTTTGGTCAATCATGAGCTTTTGTAAAGATTACTGGGCTGTTGGAGTTTATAAAATCACTTTATCCATAGAGATCGGGTTGTTTTGTGAAGTGGGTTGGGATCATTTGTCCAGAAGGGTAATTGGGGGTAAATTGGGCTTAAGGCCACATTATTTCTGGTCCATCGGAGATGGGTCACCTTCGGCTTTTCTTTTTTCTTTGACCAAAGTAGTTCCGACAATGTTCACCATTGACGAAGAGTTGAGAAATTCCTAGATTCAAGAAACTTACCTAACGTCGCATCTTAGCCCTTACCATGGAGTTTTAGAGGTAGATGTACCTGGGTACGATCTCTGAGATTTCTAGGTCTGATTCCCTCTTTTTATGTGAAGGACACTATTTTACATTCGTGTTGTGGTCCTTCTCTATTTTTTCCTCCTTCGTTGAGTGCTTTTATTGCTGAGTCTATTTAGTAGCTTGGTTAAATGAGCATTTAGAGATGGTGTGACCCAATCTCTTGCACCTAGTTCATAAAAGCCCCTCTTCTTATAACAAATTGGTTGTAAATGTTTTCCAATGATGATGGAAGTCTTTACCAGTATATGCATTGGTATTTGGACATAGATTATTGAGTGTTTTTCCCTTAGGCTAGAAGATGTACAAGTATCAATTTTGAGTAATTTATTGATTTTCTGCCCAATTTTCTCTAGTATTTCCTTATCATATAACTCTTTTGGGAGAAGACAAATGTAACCATATAGCTGTGAAGAGAATATGAGTTTTATCAGGGAAAAAATTAGGTTCTAATTTCCTGATGGATATGAACGAACTCGCAACAAACCAATGTCCTTTTTGGAGAATTTCTTTTGACTCTCTTCAAGAGTAAACTTTACCATGAAGAAATCACTGCCCAGGTCAATGGGGACTATGTTCTCGTTCACTTTCCATAGAACTACCAGTTTTGTTTTTAGATATTGGTGATTAAATTTTCTCCTTGCACTTTTAATGACTATAACATATTTTTATAGAGAGTAGAGTCTTGATTTATCTTTCAAGATAAGAATGATTATATCATCCTCAGTGGATAGGATATTTTGTTCATTGATAGGGTATTGATTTAAGATATTCGTATCGAAGTATTTAGTCATCAATAGGTTTTTGTCAGCTACAACTACCTTGTATGTCAGATTTTTTGGAGGGTCTTCTTTCATTAAGCGGAAAATTTTATGGTGGAAGAGGTCCACCATGTCATAGTTGTAAAAGGGTGTCCATTAATTGACACTTGGCGTGGTGGACCCCACATTAATTTTTTAAAGCCAATAAAATGTGAAAGAATGTGTCCAAAATACAAATAAAATAAATTTGAAATGTTAGTAGATGGTGGGGTCCACATGCATTCATTGTTATCCTTTGAAAGAAGAAATTTCTTCAGAAACCAAACAAACACTTGAAAATTCACGTCTTATTCTTCCTTTTTCTCAAACCCACGCCTTGTTCTTCCTTTTTCTTTTACTTAAAAGCCTAGTTAGAATCAAAACAGTTTATATAGACTGATTCAAGAAATTTCTTTAAAATTTTGATATTTAATATTAGTTAGTGTTGCTGCTGATTCAAAGAAAAACGAATTGAGATTTGAAGACGAAGAGAATATAGGATAAAACCCTTTTCAATCTAATGCAAAAAAGGATCAAAAATTGGGTAAAATCTCCATGGATTTTCTTTTGCTCATTTAATCATACATAACTTCAGGTATGAAGCTTTCTTCATTTTTTATGAGATCTTTATGCTGTCTACACAACTAAATAAAAAAATTATAAATACATGATAATTTAAATTTTAATAGATTTTCTTTGCATATTAATTGTAACATCAAAATACAAAAATAGTATTTGTTTGCACTGATTTTGCTGCTAAACTAATAGCATATTATACAAAAAATCAAGTCCACAATATAATCTCCTTCAAAAATAAAATTGAATTTCTTCTAAAATTTATTTATTTGATCTCTCGCTCTGCATGCAAGCTTTAGATTTTGCAGATTCATGTTTTGAGTTAAAAATTGACTGAAAATGTTGGGTGAATCTGCATCTAACTACGTATTTGATTTTAAAAAAATAAATTAACAGTCATAAAAAAATATATTAAAGTCTCTGTTAGTTATATTTAGAAATAGATTAGAAGAGAAATCAAACCTCAGAAATTAATTCCATGGACCGATGTTGTATTTGCTGCACTGAGGTTGATTGTGTGTCGAAAGCCAGTGTTATATTCAAAGATTGATGATTCTGTTCTAGTACTGCTCTATTTTTGAATACCATCTGTGATGGTTTTTCTTTATTTGCTCACCTTTTGGCTTTATTCTTCCATATCCATTTCCCTTTCCTTTTTTTATTGGATCCAAAATTTGATCAGTACACCCTATTACAGAATCAACAGAACTAAATCTGTGTTTATTTTTACCACAATCTCCATTATATATCTCACTTTGATGTTTACTAATCTCGATTCTTGCTTGATACAAATATTTTCTAGCAATTTCTTCGAAATCCTTATCATTTGCGGCTAAAGTCATAATATCAAATGCCTCTTTTATTAACCCATTCAAACAAATTTCCATAAAGGATTTTACTGTTTTCTTTTTTGTGGTGTATTCCTCAAATTTGTCTCCATGCTTAGCATTCTTGGACCATCTTTTCAAAATGTATTTCTCAGGAAGGTAAGAAAAATTCAAGTCAAAGAATAGAACTTTTAGTGCATGACAACATAACCAACCCATGGACTCAAACATATGACAACTACAAATAATTGAATTTTCAAAGAAATTAAACTGGACAACTTTAGTTTGTCCATTTTCACCCTTTAAAATTGTATATTTGGTAGTATTGTCATTAGTTTCAGCACTGAGTGTTCTTTTGGTTGCCCCTTGCAAAAATTCACGTTGGAATCTTGTGTAAATTCTTCTAGTGTATACACTAGCAACATGTTTTAACATCCCATAATCTTCTGTAGATATTTTAGGCATTCCTCGAGATTTATAATCCTCGGCTGCTTCAATATCTCGCATTTCAGTTGTTCACTGCTCATAATGCTTTACAAACTCAGTTATACTCATTGGCTTGCATGTCATTTCTGTGCAGACCCTATTTGTGCTCTCACTTCTTTTAGTTGATTTGATGTCTGCTAAGAAAATTAAACGGCTAAATGCAGGACACCACTTTTTTCTCGTCATATAACTTTTGAAGCGAAGTATTACTCGCACAATCCCATTCACTTATCATTTTATGCCATACTAAATCAAATTCTGATTTCTAATTGCATCTCCACAAGAATGTATCAAAATAGTGTCGAAATTCTGACTTAAAGTAAAGATGGCGTATATTTTTTTGAGCATTTCTATCAATATGCCATTCGCATAGTCGATGACACGTGTTAGGAAAGACCTCTTTAATTGCCAAGGCTATGGCAGGAGCTTGATCGGTAAAAATTGTCTTTGGTGATTTTCCCTTCATTGCCTTCAAAAATGCTTGAAATAACCAAACAAAAGAACCACTGGTTTCATTGCATAAGAATGCACAATCAAAAAAGTATTTTTTCAGTGGTTGTTCACACCAACAAATGGAGCACAAATCATGTCATATCTATTTGTACGATAAGTACTATAAAAAATCATCACATACCTAAAACCCTCGTAGTGCAATTTAGATATACTATCTCTCCAAAAAAATTGCACAACCTGCCATCTTCATCAACTTGAAAAGAATAGAAGAAGTTTGAGTCCTCTGATTGCAAATGCATAAAATAATTTATCAAAGTTTGAGCATCTCCACTACTAATCATATTTCTCTTATGTGCTTGAACAAAGTTATGAGCATCTTGTTCAATGAATCCTACATTTTCAACTCCACCCGCTTCATTCTGAAGATATCAAACAACTTTTTTGTATGAATACCGGTATCAATCATAGAACTAAGAATATTTTTAGTAGCATTTGTAAGCCTACGACAAGAATGTATGAAATGTTTCAAATTATCTTCTATCATGGGATGAATATGCACATCATTGAATTCACAAACTTCCCATATTCTATTTGAAATTTTGAATTTTATACGAGCCATACAACCACATCTATATTCTAATCTTTGTTGCTTTCTTTTTTGAAAAGGAGAAAGTTTATCCGATTGTCCTTCACAAGAACAAATAAATAAACATCTTGTTGTCTCTCCTTTTACATTATTAGTCTTTCCTCCCTTTTGAACACCAAAACCTCTTGTCACGGCATATGAATTATATGCATTGTATGATTCCTCTTCCAAATTAAATTTCATGACAATCTCAAAAACAAAGTTCTTGCTAGTGTTACAAATATTAGGCTTGTTAACGCTGAAATCTACAATAATAATTTTTAATTGTAAGTATCAAAATTTAATAAATAGATAAACTATAGATAGTATTTATTTATTAGAGATCTCTACACTTAGATTACCTTTTTGGGCAGAGGAGTCTTTGCCTTTGTCACCATGTACATCTTCCATTTTTTGATTTCAAGTACAGTCTGCATAAGACAAAATTTATAAAAATTATTTTTTATGTTGACAGGATCAATTAACAATGAAGATCATTCAATGAATGATACACAAGATATGGATACAATGAAAAGGAAATATTGAGAAGTGAATGACATATGTTAACATTAGATATTTGTATACGAAAATAAGTAATAGCATTACATATGTATATAAAATAAGGTGATTGTAAAAATATAAATAATAATGAGAGAAGGAAATGAAAGAATAAAGGTCACAGATGGATACATCAAAAATATTTCTTCTAAGTTTTGCTTGAGTGAGAATGTTGTGAGAGCAATGAGTGTAAAACTATTTCAAAAGTATTGCTTTATTTGGTTTGGATGTAGTAGAAAGAAACTAATTAAGGAGGGAAAAAGGTATTCTCCTTCCCTCCATATTTATTGTACTATATATAGTCTTAGTCTTTTATTGTATTTATATGCAGTCTTTTGTCATTGTATTTAATATTTATTTAATTTCTTTTGCAAAGTATCAAGGTGGACCCCACTTTCCAAGTGTCATTCAATAAATGGATCCTCTTGCAACTTGTGTTGGTTGGACCTCAACCATAGTAAAATTTTCCCCATTAAGCTACCTTTCGTGTTTGGTGGCTTCGGTGGTATCGAGGAGGAGGAGATATCACCGATGGTTTTGTTTGGATCATGTTATTTGGAGTTTAATTGGTGATGTTTAGTTAGAGATAGGTTGGCCTTTCTCACTCTACATCCAACTTGTTACTCGATTTTATTTTTGGAAGTTCACTTTTGAAACAGAGAAAGTACAAGCACTATTCATGTAGCAAATAATTATTGTTTATGCTCATTTAACTCGTTCATTGTATATTATCAAAAAAAAAATGGAGCACTGTACTTAAAATAAGCTAAGACTAAATAATAATGCCGATAGATAATTTCAAGAGTATATTCTAATTTACCTCATTAACTTGTCGGCAAACGCAATACTTTCTTCATCTTTTGAATAGGAACTATAATTCGCTTGAGCAATTATTTCCAGTGAAATAAATTTTATTTTATCCTTTTAATATCCAATCCCTTACCTTTTAAATCAGAATGATAATCTCTACGAATAACATTTTTCAAATATTAAAATTGAATAACCCATTTTTGGAAGGGAATATTTTCGCTGCTACATTTTTTTTAAAATTGATCAACACAAATACTATAATTTATATGAAAGGGTGAATTTAAAATTTAAGAAAGCCTATAATTAGCTAGTGTTTGTTCATAGATTCTCAAATTTTTTTGACAATTTATTTTTGGATGAAGATTTGGGTGAAATTTCATTATATATTTGGCCATAGTATTTGAAAAAAATATTTGACTTTCTAAAGAAATATGATTTATAACCATAAGTTATAAAAACTATTATAGATATCCATAACTTTGTATTATAATTTTATAATGAACATGTTCCATGACAAAAATTAAACTCATAGATTATAAACTCTGTCATGCTTATAAATAATTTCACAAATCAATATATGAACTACTGTAGTCTTGTCAACTCACAAAGGAGCATTCAATTTTTTCTATTTACATTACTTTTCATAAGTTCTATGCAACAATATCATTACATGCTTAACAAGGATTATTAGTCGAGTTGGTTGATAGATAAATATAAGTTTGGATTGATAAATGGTGGGGTGTTTTTATAAAATATAAAAGTTGTTAGGATTTTCCCTAAATTTTCTATTTTATCTGATTTTCTACCAGAATTAGAATTAGTTTTCTTGATGAAAAAATGTTTCTTTGTTGGAAAAAGATCTCTTTTCTAGGTTTCTTCTTTCTTAGAGGAAGGGTTTTGTATCTCTATACATAGAAGATTTCTCTTCTCAAGCCAAAAAATACAATAGTATCCACAATGTAGTCCATTAAGAGTTTTATTTAGAGAAAGATTTTCTCTCTTATTTGTTTTTTTTTTGGTTTTTAATATTAGGTTTATATTTAAGTCAATTGACCAAATCATAAATATATTATGTCTTTTAGTTTAGTTTTGTGTCATCTGAATTATCGTCTCTATGGTTTGCAAAATATTAGCTTCTGCATGGTATCCTCTCGATTTCGAACTCAACAAGTGGTATCAGAGATTACGGTTCAAAGGTCCAATTATTTGATGAAATGAGATTAAACACAGGTTCAAAGCGGATCAATGATCCTATGATTCAGATTTGACAACATGTTGAGATTGCAATTGCAACCAACTCAACGATAATGAAGTTCTTATTTAAAATAAAAGGCCAAATTAAAACATGTGGAGAAAAAATTTCAAACAAATTTTCAACAGTCCTGATGTTTAAAACCAAAATCAATTTTCAATCCATACTTGCTTTAACACATAGGCTCCAACTTTCAACCCTTGCTAACTTTTATGATTGGGTTTCTTTCAACTCATGCATATATATTTTAACGCATGAGCTCCACTTTGAACCTGTGCTCACTTCTAGTGCACAAGGCTCCACTTTTAATCATGTTTACTTATAACACAGGGCTCCAATAATATCAACTCATGCTTTTATTTTTAACTCATAGGGCTCCAATTTTTAACTCATATCACTTTTAATCATGGTGAGCCACAATGACATATGAAGATTATGTGAAGAAGAAGATAAAGATCAATTTTCCAGAAAATTCATGTCAATGGGAGATTTTTTAGGATTTGTTCTGAATTTCCTACTTTTCCTGATTTTCTACCAGAATTCGAATTAGTTTTCTTGATGGAAAAAGGTTTCCTATTTAGAAAAAGTTATCTTTTTTATTAGGTTTTTCTTTCTTAGAGGAAGGATTTTGTATCTCTATAAATATTAGATCTCTCTTCTCAAGCAAAAAAAAATGCAATAGAATCAATGTAGTCCTTTAAGAGCTTTGTTAAGGGGGAGATTTTCTCTTGTACTAGTTTTTATACTTCTTAATATTAGGTTTTATATATAGGTCAATTGACTAAATCATAAATAATATTATGCTATTTAGTTTAGTGTTGTGTCATCCGAATTCTCGTCTCTATGGTTTGCAAAATATTAGCTTTCACATGACGCCCTCTTGATTTCGAACCCAACAAAAGTTTGGGGTAAAGTTTAAATTTTTAAAAATTTCCAAATAATAGAATTTGACCCAAAAAAACTACTTTTTCTAGTATTTAGGAATTTGAATTATTTGCTAAAAATATTTGTCGAATAATAACAAATTCTATGGCCAAGCACTTTTTGCCAATCCCCCACCCCCAAATACTACTTGAGATATCTTTAGCCAAACGAGTCCTTAATTATCTGAAAACAAAAGTTTGAAGGTAAGAGTTATCTCTATACTATTAGTTTCATGATTTAAAGTGCATGCTACAATACTTCAGTTTTTCGTAGAATTTGTTAGCATGATTTAATTACTTCTCGTTTTTTTCCTTTCTCTTGTGAAATAACGTAATTTATGTTGCATTGCCCCAATATTCATTCCTTTCTCTTGAAAAAGATATTATATATCCATCACACAATTTTTAAATACGTACCATAAACGTTCGAGCACTACCAACATGGGTTGTGGTGCAGCGGATGGGGCTGCTCCACCCTTAATCAGAGGTTGAGGGTTCGACCCTGGACATGGAGAAAACTTTGTTGGGAGGGCTTCCTTCCGAATGCAGCCGTATGCGACGCGAATCGGGATTAGTCAGACTCCAATGTGGGTACCAAATACCGGATGGAAAACCGAAAAAAAAAGAAAAAAAAAGTTCGAGCACTAGAGGAACTCGAACTGATTGTCATCAATACATTATTCCAATAACTAAAAAAAATGCCCCAAGAGATCACTATTATAATCGTATGTCATTTGAAGCCAAAAACAACAATCAAGGTGATTGGCATCACTTGGAGATCGGCTACTTTAGGTTAAAAAATCTTTAAGAAAAATGAAAAAAATTAATAATACTTTTTCTTCATCCTAAATTTTAACTATCATCGAAATATACTTTGACTGTATTATCGTTCTCATTCATAAATTGAGGGGTATTATTTCCCAATTCTTAAAGGTTAAAGGGATAAAATAAATATTATTCATAATGGATGTCATAGCTTTCTATGACAAAAATTTACTTGCACTTCATGTTTACATTAAATTTACTAATTTATCATAATTAGGTTATATACTAATGTGTATTAACTGCCATAAACTTTGAAGTTGAATCAGGGAGAGTACCGTAGACTATCTAGTAGGTTTATATCTATATCTATAATCTATAGTCTATAATATATAATATATTAAAAGTGTGAAGCCCTTAGAGAATGTCGTTTAAACTTTTTGCACTTCATTAAAAGTCTTTGTTTTAGATAAAATCGTCTTTTCGCTATTTTTTTTCCTATTTTTAAAAAAGTTATTATTTAATTTAAAAAATTATAGGTCCATAAATATATATATATATATATATATATATATATATATATATATATAAGAGTTTAATTTATGGTAAATTAAGAGTCTATAATTCTATTCTATTTTCAATTGGACAATAGCATTGAAATAAATTTTACCTATCTAAAAACTAATGATTTTCTCTCTTTTAGTACTATCATATTTTCTTATACATGCATACTGGTTGATATATTAGTTTGATTTGATTTTTTGTTTTTTTATATAAATTATATTAGATTTGAATTGGTCTATTGAATAATTATATTGGTACCTTGATGTTATGTAAGTTATTTTCAGGTACATTGACAGAAAAAGACACTGCATTTTTCGATCTAGATTCTGATGGTTCCATTCCTTTATTCTTCGATAAAAATGACTTATTTGCTATTTAGTGATGATACTTGAACCATTATCTTCACCTTATCAATCACAAGAGATCAATCGCATACGTATTTACTACTTTGTTTGGATAGTTGTTACGTATTATTTCATAATGTATTGGATTGTATTGTGTTATATTTCGTTCGTTCAATTTTACTTGTCACGTTTCACAAGTGTCAATTTGATTAACTTTTAAAGCTAAATTGAACTGTATTTTTGTAACATTTTAAATTTAAAATATTTGAAAAACTATACTAAAAATGTTATAAATTGTAAATCTTTCTCATATTACAGAGCCTATGAAGTTTGACTCTTGATCGAGAAGTGAAATGGGACAAGTATAAGTAAATGGAGGTAGTATTGTATAATATTGTTTTAATGTATAAAATTTAGACAAATTGTATCGTTTTTCGTTATTATGTAATGTCAAACATCAATAATTTGAAAAGTCTATAGAAAAAATTGGATGTAAAGGATAAAATAAGATCATTAAATAATTAGTACAGACAAAAAGAGAGAAGATAAAAAAATATAATAATGTGATCACACCAAATTGGTCTTTATAAAAATGGGACTTTTTGTCGGTACGTAAAAACAAATATTTTTTTGTTGAATTTAAACTAACACAATCTAGCTATGGCGTCATGTTTGAATGCAGCAGTCAAAACTTCATACTACTTTTTACATTGTGTAATAATAGAATTTAATGTGTCATAATGTAATACCCCATACTTTTTCCTAGCTAATTTCATCTCAAGAATGTCTAGTATTAGCTTCTAAATTGAATAATGGTTATTCCATGATGAATTTTCAAGATTTTCACTTTTTTTCGTGTGAAAAATTCAATAAGCTTTCCATCAATATAAGATTCGCCCAAATCCGATTATCGGGTCAGAAGTTACGACTATTTCAAGATCCTGTCGTAAAACAGTGCCATATTAGTCAGTGGCGCACCGCTCTACAAGGGGAAATGGCATTTGGTAAATTCTAGTAGGGGTCCACGATTATGGCGCGGCGTACCCGGGCTCAAATTCAGAATTGTATTTTTTCCAGTGCCTTAGCGCGACTTTCTCCGCGTCGCACCAAAGTTCCGATCGTAAAAGAAGGGGAAACACAATCACTCCGCGTTGTGCCATCCCTCAGTTTTCTAGTTGTCAAATTCTAATGACACGGAGCGATAGCACTGCATCGCGCCAGGGGTTCAATTTAGGAAAATTTTACTAAAATTAAATGATGCGTCCAGGGTTAAAAGGGTCAGCTTCTCACCCCTATTTAAGCCCTTTAACACGTGATTCAACCACTTTTCACCAAAAATATACTAGTTTCTCTCAATAACAAGCTAGAGTTTTCATGAAATACCCAATTTCAAGAAAGTTTTACTGTTAATCTTCACGAAATCATGAACTAAGGTATGCATAGTGTTTATTCATGGACTCCTTTCATCCATGAAGCTCAAGAATCCATTTTCTAAATTCAAGGTTATGGATTTTCTTATGAATTTCATGATTGGGCTACTCTTGTTCATGTGGATAATGAGAAATTGAATTTTACTCCATGTTGGGTGATAAATTCTATGTGGGTTAAATTATTATAGATATAGATTCATGCAAACCTATGACTAAACCCTTGAATGATGAAATTAGAATTGAACCATGATGTTTAATGATGTTTACATGTACCATGCCTACAGTATGTTTAATTAAATGACTAGATGAAGGAAAAGTGCCTAACTAGCATGATACCATGAAATCCCCATGTATGTACAAGTTATGCCTATCATATTTTTGATGAAATATTTTTATAAATGTATTATGGATTATGATGTTAGTTATATGTTCAAGTAAATTATGCTTGGCCAGTTTCCTTCTATCAAGTCCTGGGGGTACTCGTACGCGAAACATTTGCTGTGTGCCTAGATCCATGTCATGTTTTCACAATACTCTCAGTCAAGCCATGAATCCTTAGACTTCAGATAGTCTTATGACTCAGAAAATCTCCATGATCTCATGAACTCAGTCAGTTATCAGATATCATTAGTATTCCATCCATCAACGAAATTCAGTAACTCAGCCCATGTTCAGTTCAGTAAATCATGTTCAGAGTTTATTTAGATGGGAGTAGAAATTAGCACCGAGTGAACCCAAGAATGGGAACACACACTATTAGATGAGGGTGTGATTCTCAGAAGTCATTCTTACGTTCCAGAACTATGTAGCCAGCATAGGTTGAGACATCAACACTGTCCGATTTGGGTTGATGAGGTAGATAAGCACTGTCAGATAAGGGCCTCACCATTCTCGTATAGAGGACACTATCAGATGAGGGTCGCCCACAGTTTGTCCTTATCGATAGTACAGTATTGACACCCTTCCAACTGGGGTTATAGATTGGACCCCAACTCAGCCACAATGGCGTATCAGGGGCATGTTGGTTAGATAAATACTTCCCATAGTTTCATGTTACAGAATCAGAACTGTTAGATACAGTCAATCAGTCTTAGTAATAGAACTCAGATAGGTTTTCAGATTTCAGGACGGTCAGATACAGTCAACTCAAATACAGTACGGAACTCAGATAGTTCCAACAGATTCAAGACTGTCAGATACAGTCACTCATGTTATCAGTCATATTCAGATTCAGTAATCATGTTATCACAGTATTAGTGTCAGTTGTCATATCTCATACATGTATTCTCACGCTCATGATAGTTAATTATTATTATTATTATTATTATTGTTCAAGCATATGAACCTCATGCATTCAACCTACCTCACATACATACCAGTACATTCAAAGTACTGGCGCATTTGTGCTATGGTGTTTTATACCATAGGTTCAGAGACTCGAGTTCCAGAGCAACAGTAGATTCTAGATATCCACAGGCAGAGTTAGAAGTGAGTTCTCATCTTTTCAGGACATGATTATTTTCCTATTATGTCATTAATCAGTTTATTAGTTGGAGTTAGCTGGGGACATATCCCATCAACTCCCCACTCAGACAGTTCAGTTAGTTAGAGGCTTTCTAGACTATCATGTTTTAGACTTTAGTACGTTCAATTTTATTTTGGGTATTCTATTACCCCACACAGATGTTATATCATTCAGATCATGTTCAGTATTGAACCTTATGGCCTTTCAATTCATGTTTCTATATTATAAAATATTTTATGTAGTATACAAGTACAGATATCAGTCTTGGGTTAGCTTGTGGTCCTTCGGGGTCATGAGCACCATGTAGCATTCTGGGTACCTGATTTGGAGCATTACACATAATCAATTTTGGATTTTTTTTGAAAACTAGAAAAGCCTAAAATGCGAGAATTATTTAATTTTGAATGTTTAGAAGAGTTGTCAAAAAGTAATTTTTTGTTAATGTTAGGTTGACAAATAAGGAGTGATTAATTGGGTTTTATCACTGAAAGCTCATCCCAAGACGAAGTTGAACTACTCAATGGTATGGTTCAGTTAATGTAGAGAAGTGACTTTGAGTTGTTAGACAGTCCTTAAGTCAAAAATAGGAGAAATTTATTGGGGACTTCTGATTTTATGCAGGTTAATTTCATGGGTTTTGTGATTCTAGAAGTTCTCAATTTCAACGAAATGACTATGGAGTACAAAAACTTTGATATTGTTAACTTTTACTTTTTGTTGAGGATAAACAAGTCGATCTAGAAATTTGCACAAACCATCGCAGTTGCCTTGGTGGAATTTACAATCTATATGGCAGTTAGCTTCCATATTAAATTTCTTACATGTATGTATGGGGATGAACAAGTTTGGAACTTAATGTTGCATTGTGATTTTTTGTGGATGAATGATTAATTTCTTTTATTTTGTGGGGGTTTAGATTTTTAGGCCTTATTAAAAATTAAAGCGAAATTTTTAATTGAGGAATTTGAAACAACGTTGATTACTCCGAATGATACTCTTGGTGATGTACATATGTCATTGCTAAAGGTTGGTGAATTTTTCTAACTTCGATTGATTTTGGTCCAATTTGAGATTTATGTACTTTGTTGGGTGTTACCTTATTCATAACCTTATTTAGTATTGTATTATTAGTTATTTAGATTCTATACCTTAAGTGAGGCAGAGATGTAGGTGATTATAACGATTATTTCTATTTCTAAAGACAATAATGATAAACGTTTGTTCATACTTTGTCTTTTTTCCCTAAGTAAACTGTTTATGCATTGTCTTATTGTACTATTTTACACAGTCATCATATCTTTGGTATTGAATACAAAGTATGTAGGCAATCAAAGTTTTTAAAAGACAAGCTCAGGTGATGTAATGACCCCCACAGTCATTTTTTATGTGTTTGATACATTTTTGGTGTCTAGAGCTTTTATATAGTTGTCCCAAGTTATTTATGACTTGTTGGAACTGGTAGTTCGATTCTCAGGCAGTTCGTTTGAGAATTTTAATAATATTTAATATATTATGGATTACTTAATTTAAATTAGCATTTGGTAGAAATATAATTTATTAACCTTCTTGAATATTTTTAAATTGTATAAAAATTCTTTAGTTATGATATATTTATATTATTTTATAGTAGCTTTTATAGTTATTAATATTTTAAGCGGAGATAGTAAATCTAGAAATCTTAAAATATTATTATTATATAATAGAGGTTTTATTAGAAATAATTTTTATTAGTTTTGGTATATTCAAAATATGTTATCTATTTTACCACGCACCTATACAATACCAGAATATGTACGCAATGTAAAAAATTTCTTAGGTGTGGCCACCACCACCACATGTAGGGGTTGAAAAAAATAGACATCAACATATTGGTAGGTGGCCTAACATCAATTTCTTACCTCATACGTGGAAGTGTAATGGCATTTAGGCCACCAAACTCTACCACTTTCTTTTCCTTAAAGATTTTAATTCCAAATATTTGTTTTTTTGTCATATAGCCAATTATCAAAATGGATAGTTCTTCCATTTCTACTCAAAGGTTACATTAGAGTTGGTGTAGTATATTATCTGCTAGCATCTTTGAATTTATTCATATGCATTCATTGAGAGGAGTTTAGTGGTAGCAAACATTTTGGCAATTTATTTGATCTCCAAATAGAAGTCAATTATCTAAAACAAGTTATTCAAGCTAGGTTCTAGTAGAGCATTATTCAATGGCTTTTAGGAGAATTTTTTAGCCTTGGCATCCAGTTATGTTAGCATTACCCTACCTTTAGATTGAGTTTCTTTACTGAAATTGTGTACTATTATGCTAATGTTGGATAAGTACTTGTAGTTGCATAACATTTGATATCTATAACATGCCTTATTTATTCAAATTAAGACCCCGCTCTAGTAAATTTTGATATTTTGTCTTCCAATATAATATAGTGTCTATCACTTTAGGACATGGAATTAAATTGCAAAATCTTAAATTTACACCTTTTAAATTAAGACATTGCGTACGGTAATTAGGAATTTTTTTAGCTTCTGTTCATGTTCAATATATACTTTATTTTTGTCATTGATTGTGAATTTTGGTACCACATTGACATTGTTATTGTATGGTATGGACCTTAATATTACAGTTGGTGAGGTTTCTTTCAAGTTTTGGTTTGAGTCCGACATCTAATTATGGTTATAGTTCTTTTGAGTTTTGGTTTGACTCCGGCATCTGATTATGATTGTGATTCCTTTGAGTTTCGGTTCGAGTCTAGCATCTGATTATGGTTGTGGTTCTATTGAGTTCCGATTTGAATTCGGCATCGGATTATGAGCTCTATTGTATATTATATATGTGGCCTCTTGTTACTACCCACTATGTCCGATTTGAATCTGACACGTGTCCTCTTGTTGTCATCTATCACGACAGGTTTGAGTCTGGTTTCTGGCCTCTCGTTACTACCCATTGGTGGCAGTTCAAGTCCGGTGCATATTTGGAAGACTATTATTATTTCGTGGAATGGGGTTCAGTTATAGAATATTTATGTTTATTTTTATTAATTAATTACTTCTTATGTGTACTACAGGCCTATTGGGGTACGGTTAGGTTAATTTTCTTCTTCAGTGTGCCTAGCGGGCTTATGGGGCCTAGTTAGGTTTTGTTTGATTTGTCTATTTTTACTACATTACTTATTTTTTGTATTATTTATAGTTGTTCCTTTACCGTATTTCTATAGCTTGGTGTTGTTTACCTTTCTATCCCTGTTTAATGATGACTTAGATTGCACTCTCACATTATAGTTATACGTTTTATGTATTAAGCTCAGTTATCCGATGATGCCTACAGATTGCCCTTTGCTTTGGTACTCATACTACACTTTTGCATCTTTTTTTTATACAGATCCGAGTAGTAGCAGCCGATATTGACGTGATTCTTACCTTTCATTACTGATTCAGAGCAGGGTGAGCTTACTTTCATTCGAGGTTGATCCTCCTCTATCTACTTTAGTTTAGTCTTGTATACTCGAGACTGCTTATATATACTGGGTCTATTTTAGATTCTATCTAGTACTCTGGGTATATGTTAGTAGTGGCTCTATTACTGACCTTACCAAGTCTTGGGAAGGATTCATTTGTGTATTTGGTCTTTTTTTCTTCCCTCGTTTTCATATATGGTATATGTTTCCTTTTTCTTTATCTCTTATTATTACTATTGCTATCATTATACACGGTCTTTTCTATTTTCTGTCTGTTAGGCTGTTACCTATTGTTCTGGGCTATGACTTGTCTTGCCTACAGGGAGATAAGGTAGGCGTCATCATGACCTGAGAAATCGGGTCATAAAAGTTTGGTATCAGAACCTAGGTTTCACTAGTATTATTGGTACTTGAGCTGATATTTAGTAGAGTCCTGTGGATTGATATTGAGATGTCTGTATCCTATCTTTGGGAGGCTACAGAGCATTTTTAGGGAAATATCTCATCCTCTTGATCCATTTTCGTGCGTTGGGTCTGATTTGGTTATAGTTTTTAATTGGTTCATTTGTTATGCAGATAACTAGGATGCGTAGTTCGAGAGCTAGGGATTAGGACTACAAGCCCGCTACTAAAGTTCCAGTGTAAGGTCGAGAATGACCAAGAGTTTAGAGGCAGGATAGAGTAGCAGCTCAAGTTTAAGATCAGGTCAGGAATGCATCACATGATCTTGTCATAGCTCCAGAGACTGAGAGAGCTCCCAAGTATTTCACTATGGCAGCAGGTGGGCTAGGGGGCAGCCCAGGCTCCACTCCGTTTTGTATCTTCATCAGTTCTTGGGGATGCATTGGTATAGTTATTGGGGTTAGTTGGTGGTTCATCGATCGAGGAAGCACAGCCTGTGACACCAGTGTCTAGGGTAAAGGTTCCGTCAGCACCAGTAGTCCCACAACCAACAATAGCCCAGCCAATTATGTCTTTAGAGTAGCAAAAGATGTTGGGTTGATTTTTGAGATTGACTCCATCCAGGTTTTGTTGGCACCTCAAGAGAGGATGCTAAGGAGTTTTTATCCAGTTACGAGGAGCGGTTGTGGAATTTAAGGTTGGTTGATGTGCGAGGAGTGGACTTTGTTACTTATCAGTTAGACACGATAGTGAAGAGGTGGTCGATAGGTTATCTTGATTCCATTCCAGTTACATCTCTACTGGCGACTTGGACTCAGTTCTTCGAGGTTTTCTTGGGGAAGTATATGCCTCGCAGCATGCGTGAGCATTTTTGGGATGAATTTATAGCATTGAGACAGGATTCTATATCTGTGGATGAGTATGAGGAGAGATTCCATGAGTTAGCCAGACACACTACTATGATTCTACCTACGGAGTATGAGCAAATTCGATGCTTCATCAGGTGATAGCCTAAAGACTATCAAACACACGAAAATGGACACTAAGATGCAAAAATCAGCAAGGACACAAAGAGAAAACAGACACCAAGAAGAAAAGAGATGAAGAAGAATGCATAAAATATAAAGATAGTAGAGAGACCCTTACTTCCACTATATGATTAACAAAAGGAGATGTATCAAATCTCCAATCACACCTCACTAATGGAAGCTCAAACCACTCTCTTAGGTGACCCAAAGGACTCACACTTCCTCAAGCACACCTTTCTTGCCAAATAACCCAATACAAGTGAAAAAACAATTCCAAACGCATTCAAGGTTCAAATTTCGATTTTCCTGTCTTAAGGAGAAGGAGAAAACTACAAACTAATACTAAGATTACAATCTAAAAGTTACTTATTCCAAATGTCCAAAAAATAAGGAAAATAAG
Organism: Capsicum annuum; assembly: GCF_002878395.1. Lineage (NCBI taxonomy): Eukaryota > Viridiplantae > Streptophyta > Magnoliopsida > Solanales > Solanaceae > Capsicum > Capsicum annuum. Next base: position 1,385,578 of record NW_025833140.1, on the reverse strand, counting down.
AGCTAAGGTGTCTATTTATACTATTACAAAGAATGAAAAAAATACCCTTAATGAAGGGTGCTCCTTTGGAGGGTAAAAAGAAGTTATTAAAAGACAAGAATGCCTTAAATGAACCACCAAATAGAGGCATCTTTGACGTGTATTTCGAGATCCTCTTCAGACTTTAGCATATACACTCCAATAGGTGAAGTCATGACACAATCACAAGCTTCCAACTTTATAAACATTGCTTGAAGACCATGTAAATCTTTGGCTTGATTCCTTGTGAAAGTGTAAGACCTCGCAAAATTCTCTCGTAGTCTGAGCCTTAGAGCGTGTTCAGCGAAGTGTAAATCCGGCCCTAGAAGGTTGAGAAGTGTCTTCCTAAGTGAAAAATATTTTGAACCGTGTAGAATTTCCCTAATGTCGACTTCTTGTAATGTAGAGCATTGAATAAGCTTTCCATCGCTACTAATTTTGACAAAATATGGTATCGAATAAGGAAGTTATGGTCATTTTACTGAAGGCAGTCAGAACCACCTCGGTGCAATGGCCGGGTTGATGGACCATCGAGCTTGCGATGGACCGTCGCCCAGCCCGTCGCAACCAAGGAAGTGACTCCTTTTTTTGGCCCAAGTATGACGGCTAGGACGATGGACTGTCAAGGCTACGACGGAACATCATTAGGATCATCGCGCTGAGGCAGTGTGGCCTCATCTTGGACAACATGTGATGGACAATCTAACGGACTCATCGGGTTTGCAATAGACTCATTGGGTTAGCGACGGACCATCGCATCAAGGCAGTGTGTTCATTTTTTGACTACTGTGCGATGGAAAATCCGACAGACTGCCAGACTGAGCAACGAATCGTCACTTCGACTGTCACAGACCCCTTTCAATATTTTTAACTCTATTTTAAAAGGGCTTTTTGGTCTTATTCTCACTCTTTTCAGCCCCTATTTATATCCGATCAAGGATCAAAACCTTATTTTCTCCTTTTTAACATCAAAAGCTAGGGTTTCTACCAAATCAAAGCCCTTCTTTCTTCTTCAAGAAAAATCAAGAGAAATCAAGAAATCAAGAATCTCTCCAAGAGCCTTCAAGAAAGAGTTTCCTAAGGTATGCAGATGTTGATTCTTGAGTCCCTTTCATCCAAGAAGCTCAAGAACCCTTTACTAAATTTCAATAATCTTATGTTTATGAGTTTTCATGATTCATATGAGTTGAAATTGATGTTCATGCTATTATTGAGTTCTGATTCATGTTTGTTTACAAGGTTATCAAGCTTTGATCCTAGTCTGTGATATTAATGTGATGTTCATGATAAACTCTCTTCAAGTTGCTTGTTAAGTGATGTGTTAATGTCAATTAAGTGTATAAATTGTTGAATAAGAAAAGTATGCTCCCCATATGTTTGATAAAATGCTTATGTGAAGGAATTAGAGTCATTATAGCATGTTGACTAGAAGTCCCCAATTGTGTGCAAGCCTATGCATGCCAAGTGTTTGTTGAAAAGCCTTAGTGAATGAATTGTGACATGATAGCATAAAATTCCCCAATTATGTGCTCTTCAATACATGCTAAGACTTTAATAAATTCTAAGTGTTTGATGCAAGATCTTGTTGAATAGAGTATGATCCAATAGCATGTCTCCCTATACTATCACATGTTTATCATTTCTAAATGCCTGAAGAGATGATTTAGTAGTTGTGATGGTGAATGAATGTCCATGGTCTTGATAATTCAAGAATGGTTATGCTTTACTTTTATGTTATCGAGTCCTGGGGGTATTTATACCTGATAAATTAGTTGCAGTCTAGAGCCAGTGTCAGTTTTTCGATAATCTTAGTCAAGCCATAATTCTTAGAACTCAATGAGTTATAGAACTCTGTACTCTCAGACATATACAGAACTTAAGAAATCTCAGTTATCTCAGTATCTCTAGTATTCCAGCCTCAGTTCAATACTCAGCTTAGATCTAGTGGTATTCGAGTGTTCAGTTCAAACCTCAGTAGCATTCAAGTAATCTATCCAGAGCTCAGTATCGTTCAGTCAGATAATGAGATTCAGTAGTATTCCATTAGATACGGAACCAAGTGAATTCAGATTAACTCAGTCAGATCATTCGAGGAACATGATCAGTATCTGATTCAGCTCAATTTATGTGCAGTTAAGAATCAGTTCAGAGTCTTTCAGTTGGGAGTACAGCTGGGCATATTTTGGATAAAACCGAAAAATTGAACCAAAATTTAATTTTGGTTTTGGTTTTTTGGTTTGATTTCGGTTTTCAATTTTTATAATTCGGTTTTATGCTTCAATTAATTTTGGTTTTGGTTTTTTGTTTTGATTTTGGTTTTTAATTTTTATAATTCGATTTTATGGTTCAATTTTCAATTTTCATAAAAAATTTTGATTAAACCGAAAAATCAAAAATTGATATTATATAAATAATAATATATATATATATATATATTATTTATATATATATTATATTAGTTATATAACTTCATAACCCTAATTCCTAAAGCACCTAAATCACTAAATCATTTTACGAATTCAGACACACGCTATTTTCGGTTTTTTACTTTACAACGATGATAGACCATCGGCATGACGCACAAGATATGATATACCAAAGAGAACCGGTGATCTACTCCATTTATTTATAAAGACACTGTGACCGATGACCCATAAAAAAAGACCCGCGACTCCAACTATGGTGTTTCGTGTTTGTTGAGCAACGTCGGCGACTGTGTTTGAGGCGACGACTGATGACTGTGGTTTTTGTTTGTTGAGCAACGACCAGTGACCACTCTGGACAGACCACTTTTTCATTATTTATTCCAGCAATTAGTTTAACATTTTGATTATTGTTTTTGGTGTTTTTGGAATTTTTAGTGCAGTAATCAGTAGTTGATAGAGTTGTTAGCAGAGAGGAAGAAGTTTGTACCCTTTATGCAAGTTCTTCCAATATGCAGAAAACTCTTGAATAATGGTTTGTTCTTTTATGTCTTGAATTTTTATTTGCTGCTATTTAATTATATATGAGTTGATTGTTGTGCTAATCTTTAAAGAAGTTATCTGTTGTTGTGTTAATAAATGTTTATGAATGGAAAAGAATCATAATTAAGTTGTTGATTTTAAGCCAAATTGATCGAATTTGCTGGTTGTGGTATCCTTTCAGTTCAAACGCTTTTGGGATGTAACTAAAAATAGATGATATTGTGATTTCATTTTGCATTTTATTCTAATCGAGCAATGGGATGACTAGGGTCTGCTGTTTACTTATATATTAGTATCTCTTTAGTATATGGTATTGTTTGTACTTTGTAGTTTTTATTTCGGCCTTCAAACCGAAATAAAAATCCAAAATAACCAAACTGAATTTATAAAAACCGAACCAAACCAAATTTATTTTGGTTTGAGTATGGATGTCCTTTTTGTCAATCTGAAAACCGATAAACCAAACCGATATCAAACAATCAGATCGAACCGACCGAACACCCACCCCTAGTTGGGAGTAGGAGCTAGCACCAAGCGAGTGCAGAGATGACGGCTCCCCATTAGAGACGCAGAGTTGTTAGGAGCAATCCCTGAACTCCAGAACTGCGTAGCCAGCGCAGGATGTAGGAGTTACCCATTAGAGAAGGCTTTTCACCCGCTAGATAGATGTAACACCCTGAAATTGGGTCTCGAGATGTCACACGATGCTTAGGGTCACAAGTGACTCCAAGATAACCCTTATACTGGCATAACACATAAGCAACTGAATAAAAAGTATAAATCTATACAAATTTGCAGAAATAACCTTTTTCTGAATATGATAGATACAAAACTGAATTTATAAGATTACAATTCTGCTTTTACAACCAAAACTGAAACTGAATACATCAACTTCTACTGACTGTCTATGAAGCCTTCACTAGTACTGACTAAAGCTAGACAGGTCATGACTCCTGAATATCCCGCTCAATGCGACTGAATAAAGCAAATACAATACTTCTCGAACTGTATAACTATCTCAAGGCCTTGAATCAAAAGGAATCATCACCTGTTGATTGGAAGCTGTAAAATGACTGCATATGGTATGTGTGCTACAACTTGTACCTACATTATGAGAAGATGTAGCCCACATTCGAATATGTAGGTCAGTACCATCGAAATGTACCGAGTATATAGGGGTGTATGCAATTTCAATAATCGAATATCACAATTTTATAAGAAACATGAATGCTGATATAAATGACTCACTTAGCTTGAATTGAATCATCAAAGTCATGGATGAATAATACATGTAAAGTAAAACACGTGAGTCATTACATAAGTTCTCAATTCACTTTCTTCACAGTATCAAACTTGTAAAGTAATCAAGTCTTAAAAGAATTCTCTTTACAACATAACACTTCAATCTTTCAGAAACAAGAAACTTTCTCAAAAAATCATAGTTTTAAACTATACACAGTTATCTTAGATAGAATAGAGACACACTATGGGAGTTTCTCATAACCGACATAAACCATGTGAGCTACATGGAGTCCAACATCTAACCCACGTTGGGGAGAGCTATCCTATCCTTGCCATCGGAGTAGGACCTTAGTCATTTGATTCACTAGTGATCACTATATCATCCTCAGGCTCACATCCTTCGGGGGTATCCTATCCTTCCCGCTAGATGCTAAATACTACTCCCGGACTTAGCTTAGAAATTTTAATCATCCTCAGGCTCACAACTTTAAAAAAAGTTCACAATAAATAATTCAACAATTTGCATCGGGAGCCAATATACTACCCCTATTATCATAAATCAATCAAACATGTGGATTTCTTTTCTCACTTGGGTTCAAATCAACTCTTTCACGACCAAAAAGGTCAAATCTTTCTACATCATTTCAAATTATTCAATTCTCAAGATAATTATGACAGATAATTTCTCAAAATATCAATTTCAAATAGGGTTCAAAGACGCATATAATAATATCACAATAAAACCATCAAGATTCATGCTTTACTTCGTAGACATATATATAAATCACTTTAACTCTAAAAAATTCAACTTTATGTATAACCATGTCAACATTCTCATGAAAGCAATATAAGGTATCATGTCATACTTCAAATTCATAGAAAAATTTTAAAACCATGTATCTTTGTAAAATAAAACCAACTTTAGGCATAAGAATGAAAGGATGTTCTTGTTGAAAAGCCCCACATACCTTTAAATTGAAGCTTTGGATGAACTCTTAAGCTTGGGACTTTATTCATGAAAATAATTAATGCTTCTTATAGCCCTCAGAATGGGTATTTCGAATCTCAAATAATTATTGAAAACTCATGGTTGAATCTTGAGATATTTGAATTTTTAGGTTGAAACCCTAATGAATATTCTTGGTGATTAGGAGAGAAAGTAAACTTATTTTGGTGTTATGTGAGTTAAATCCCGTGTTATAGACAAATATAGGGGTGTTTTTGGGACTTGGAAGTGAGGTATGCGTCACACAACCCATGGAAGACCTTAAGATGTACGTCACACACCTTATGGCAGACATTTAAGTGTGCTTCGCATTCCCAATTGCACAAATTTGATTGGGTGGCACATTGCCCATCGCACACCCTTACTGCCTCTCACAAAAATGGGCATAATTTTTTGCTCAGGTATTGGATTTTTGCGAAATTGGTATCGTTAGAAAGCTAATTCAATTATATAAAATTTGATAGGTCTTGGGATGAAAAATTCCATGTGTATTTATAGTTATACACATTTGAAGTTGACCCTTGTAGAATCGAATGTCAAACTTTGGATAAATCAGTTGGTCTTAACTCAACTTTGTTCTAGGTCATTGCTATGAACATTTTTCACCTGTAAACTACTCCATAGACTAGTATAATGATCATGAAACTTGTATTCACATGAGAATAACTTGGATTAGAGCTTATAAGCGTAGGAATGACAGTTAGAATTATAGCATGAGAATACAGGGTATTACATTATTTCCCCTTTGGGAACATTCGTCCTCGAATGTGGATAATTACTCTAAAACACAGAGGAATCTTAGTCTTTAAGCTACCATGTATAACTGATATAAATTGAATCACTGAATCTCAAACATAATGAGCTAGTGAACTGATCTACAAGTGCATGAATTCTCAGGAAAATAGCTATATGGCTAAGATAGAAACGAGAGTGTCAACATATGAGTAACCATTACTTTGCGCTGGATATGATCTCATGAGAAAGGATGAGAGGTTTACGAAATGAAAACTCGGGGTATTACAACATCCCCCTCTTGGAATCGTTCGTCCCCGAATGATAATAATTTGGTGAAAATACTAGGAAGAGACGGAGATACTACACAGGATACTTACAAACTGAATCATGACTTAAGTCTGACACTAAAACTGATGTATGAACTGAGCTGAATTTATAATTTACTTGGATGCAAATACACTACCTCTTAGAATGTGCATACGTATAAGACTGTGGATAGTAAGACTAGCTAGAAAATTAAGAATCTATAAGAGCTTATCTCCTTGCTAGCCAAACTAGATTATAGGCTATATGTACTGGATCATACTGCCTACCCATACTTAAATGAAGTATTTCTTCAGCGCTTTTCTACGAAATTCTATTGACATTAGGGAACAAAGAATTTTGGGCATGCTCTGAACAAGACATTTGACTAAGGAATCAAAACATTGATATAACTCTATAGCATGGAATATAAATATATAACTCATAAACTAGGATAGGATTGCTAGGCCGCAGGCAATGCAACTTCTTACTTTCAAGCTTAGCATCACTTCTCAAATGCTCTCTCAACTATACTATTACCCTTAAATACCATACTCATTTGATTCAACTTACGATTCTTATATTGGCACTACGAAATTTTTCTACTAAGGTCTAAACTAAACTAAGTTCTCTCACCATGATCAATCCTAACCCTAAATCACAAGATGCAACATGCCAAACTACAAACTAGTCTAAACTATAAGGTTCAATATTCTATATCATTTTAGAGTTCACACCCTAAGCATAACATGTCTTACCACTTCAATGACTAACTCAAAACACTTACTATTGATTCACTAGTGCATATTGCATCCGTCCACTTACACCCAACACGGCATTCAAGCCTATCATTGAAAACATGTATGAACTTCAAGGCAAAACCACATAAAGTCATACTTTGCATATTCTCTAAACCTTTATCAACAACAATTTTCTTGCACTATTCTTAAGAACATACACACAATTCTAACTAACCAAGACATGTATAAAAGACTTAGCCTCAATCTTACTTCACACTTTAGCCTTAGATAAAAAAGCATAAATAGTCTTTCTTAATGAGGGTCATCAACTCTCTCACATCTAAACCATTGCTTATCCACTATCATCGCCACTATCTTAACATAGGAAGAGGTTACCGAAGGTCTAACACATAAGAACCTGAAGCACGAAAACTACAATACATAACATTAACACTTATCTTAAGCCTGAGGAATAAAATACCAAAGGCATGGATTCATTAAATAAATCTAAGTTGAGGACATGCATGATATAATGCGAACTTGACTAGTATCATGAGTCTAAAAACTGGTCATACTCTGAAACATGATTTCATACTTATCATGAGCTATTCAACATAAGACTGGAGTTCATAGATTCATGAGAGATAAATCAAATCACTGAGTGAAGCTGTTACATGCGTGCTAGAAGCGGAGAATGGGCTTGAGTATACATGATGAGTATAAGCATAGGCCTGTGGCATGGATTTATCACAGAAGTGATGGATTTGGTGCTGTAATGCCTGAAATCCAAGGAACAATCTAGAGTAAGAAGGGATCACTATCTCATCATAACTCATTATTGACATGTATCATAATTAAATTCTCAAAACTTGGTTTGGTTCTTCACCAACCATCTCCCCTTTAGGTCAAAGCTGGTATTGTAAGCATGATGGTCTACTCCATATCCTTGAGATTAAGCCATAATTTCATCATTCTAATATCTACACATAAATGCTAAACTTATAAGAATAAACTAATTTCAAACTTACTGACTTCATTCTTGAATAACCCATCCATATGCCATCCTTAACTTTCTAGCTTCACTAATCATCATCAAAGACTTACACTCTCATTTGCAACCATACCTATATCTCTAATTACATAATCATAGCCTACCAAGATCATACTTCTATACTTATATTTTTCCCAAACCATGAGAATAATAATCATACTTAAAAGGCTCAACATCTTTAATCATAACTCCTTAACTTAGCTATCAAGAACATCATAAATTATCTAACTAGCCTTTCACCACCTAGCAACTCAACGTTACTACTAACCACATAATATGCAATAATCCTCAAAAATAATGCATCCCCATAGCACCTTGGCACACCTCTACATCATACTTAATTATGAACACATGATCTTACCCTTTTGCATACACTGTTCAGGCCTGCTAGATCACCTCCATATAACTAGGAGCAACAACCGAGCCATCAACTATTCAAACTTAATGTCTAGTGCTAAACATGATTTACAACCCAATCTCATACACAATTCTCACTTCAAAACTATAGAACACAGCATTAAGAAAAACTAGTACACAATGACAATCGATCATAATCATATGGCCTATCTTATTCATAATTCGTTAACACATCCTCCTTTTTCACATCATTACTATTTACCTATCTTCACGCCTAAATTACTTTCATAGCTCTATAAATTTCAACTAAACTTCCTTTTACAATCTTAGAAAAGCCTAAATTAACAATACTCAACCACCAAGTACTTTCACCAATAAACTGTACTTTTCTAGCACCACAAACACCATCAACAACTCTTTTCATACTTCAAGCAAACAACAATCCATCTAACTAATAATCTCCTTCTCTAACTTCACTAAATTAACAAACAAAGGTATATCACTTCATTAATAATTCAAGCATAAGCAACAAAATTTAGCTATACATATTTAATAAATCTCCCTTACCACCTTTCTTGTTACTAAACTTCTAAACCCACAGTTTCAACTAATACAAGAATAACAATATAAATAACAAGTTGCTAGTGAATCGAAATAGGCCTCACACGGCCTCACAAAACTTTGGTTTTGTGTTTTGAACAAGAAAATTAGATGAATAACAAAGCAACTATGCTAGTGAATTGAAATAGGCCCCACACGGCCTCACTAGACTTTGATTTTTTTCACAAACACAACGATAACAAAATTACGTAAGACAAGAGATAGAAATTTGACACACAATATTCAATAATCTAAGAATACACCTTACTCTGTCTTAATTGAATAACTTATAAGAATGAGGGCATAACTTTAAATTTGAGGGACTTATAACACACTAGAAGGCTCCTCTTAAGTCGCTTTGTGTAACTTCTAAAACTTCTGCTAGCAAATATAAGAGCATTATCTAGGGAGGAACTGAAACTTGTTGATCGTGCTACCTCAAGAATAATACGTAGATAGGGAAGTATAAATTTACATTATGGATTCTGGGGAGGAATCTGAAAGAAAAACGGACTTGGGTAGCCAGTACAAGATGTAGGAGTCACCCATTAGAGAAGGATTTTCACCCGCTAGATAGATGTAATGCCCCAAAATTGGGTCCCTAGATGTCATATAGTGCTTAGGGTCATAAGTGAACCCAGCTAACCCTTATACTGGCATAACTCATAAGCAACTGAATAAAAAGTATAAATCTATACAAATTTGCGAAAATAACTCTTTTCTGAATATGATAGATACAAAACTGAATTTACAAGATTACAACTCTACTTTTACAACCAAAATTGAAAATGAATACATCAACTTCTACTGACTATCTATGAAGCCTCTACTAGTACTGACTATAGCTATTCGGGTCATGACTCCCGACTATCCCACTCAATATGACTGAATAAAGCAAATACAATACTTCTCGAACTGTATTACTAACTTAAGCCCTTAAATCAAAAGGACTTATCACGTGCTGACTGGAATCTGTAAAATAACTGCATATGGTATGTGTGCAACAACTTGTACCTATATTATGAGAAGATGTATCCCACATATGAATATGTAAGTCAGTACCATGGAAATTTACCGAGTATATGGGGGTGTATGCAATTTCAATAATCGAATATCACAATTTTATAAGAAACATGAATGCTGATATAAATGACTCACTTAGCTTGAATTAAATCATCAAAGTCATGGATGAATAATACATGTAAAGTAAAACATGTGAGTCATTACATAAGTTCTCAATTCACTTTCTTCACAGTATCAAACTTGTAAAGTAATCAAGTCTTAAAAAAATTCTCTTTAGAACATAACACTTTAATCTTTCAAAAACAAGAAACTTTCTCAGAAAATCACAGTTTCAAACTATACACACTTATCTTAGATATAGTAGAGACACACTATGGGAGTTTCTCATAACCGACATAAACCATGTGAGCTACATGGAGTCCAACGTCTAACCCACGTTGGGGAGAGCTGCCCTATCCTTGCCATCAGAGTAGGACCTTAGTCATTTGAATCACTAGTGATTACTATATCATCCTCAGGCTTATATCCTATGGGGGAACTTAGTTCTAGGGAAGTACCACACTTCCAGCTCGTTGCTAAATACTACTCCCAGACTTAGCTCAGAAATTTTAATCAGCCTCAGGCTCACAACTTTAAAGAAAATCCACAATAAATAATTCAACAATTTGCATCAGGAGACAATATGCTACCCCTATTATCATAAATCAATCAAATGTGTGGATTTGTTTTCTCACTTAGGTTCAAAATCAACTTTTTCACGACCAAAAAGGTCAAATCTTTCTACATCATGTCAAATTATTCAATTCACAAGATACTTATGACATATAATTTCTCAAAATATCAAGTTCAAATAGGGTTCAAAGACCCATATAATAATATCACAATAAAACCATCAAGATTTATGTTTTACTTCATAGACATATGTATAAATCACTTTAACTCTAAAAAATTCAACTTTATGTATAACCATGTCAACATTCTCATGAAAGCAATATCAGGTATTAAGTCATACTTCAAATTCATAGGAAAATATATAAAACCATGTATCTTTATAAAAAAAAACCAACTTTAGGCATAAGAACGAAAGGATGTTCTTGTTGAAAAGCCCCACATACCTTTCAATTAAAGCTTTGGATGAACTCTTAAGCTTGGGTCTCTATTCATAAAAATAATATGTGTTTCTTATAGCCCTCAGAATGGGTATTTCGAATCTTAAAGAATTATTGAAAACTCATGGTTGAATCTTGAGATATTTGAATTTTTATGTTGAAATCCTAATGAATGTTCTTGGTGATTTTGAGAGAATGTAAACTTATTTTGGTGTTATGTGAGTTAAATCCCGTGTTATAGACATTTATAAGGGTATTTTTGGCACTTGGAAGTGAAGTATGCGGTGCACAACCCATGGAAGACCTATGGCATACATTTAAGTATGCTTCGCACTCCCAATCACACAAATTTAATTGGGCGGTGCATTACCCATCGCACACCCTTACTACCTCTCACGAATATGGGCATAACATTTTGCTCGGGTATTGGATTTTTGCTAAATTGGTATCGTTGGAAAGATAATTAAATTATCTACAATTTGATAGGTCTTGGGATGAAAAATTCCATGTATATTTATAGTAATACATATTTGAAGTTTACCCTTGTAGAATCAAATGTCAAACTTTGGATGAATCAATTGGTTTTAGTTCAACTTTGTTCTAGGTCATTTCTATGAATATTTTTCACCTCTAAACTACTCCATAGACTAGTATAATGATCATGAAACTTGTATTCATATGAGAATAACTTGGATTAGAGATTAGACGTATAGGAATGACGGTTAGAATTATAGCACGAGAATATGGGATATTGCATTAGGCTTGACTATTACACTGCCTTAGGCTTGACTTCCTACGAGGGTCACTCATTAGAGAGGATTGACCAGAGAGGTCTTTACCCATGGCATTATATTGACACCCTTTTATCTGAGATTACAGGTTGGACCCTACCAGTTCAGATTCGGGGCATGTTGGTTAAGTGAGCACTCCCACAGTTTTAATTTCAGTATCTGTCTTCAGAAAAGAACTCAGAAATCAGGATTGTCAGATACATTCATCTATCTTAGTGAGGAACTCAGATAGTTCTATTGATTCATGGGTCACTCGCTAGATAGGCATGGTCTTACATAAATTTATTGAGTAATCTCATTATCAGATCCAGAGATCACCCGCTAGATAGGCTTGATCTTAGTCTTAGATTTAGTTGAATAATCTCATTATCAGATCCAAAGATCACCCACTAGATAAGCTTGATCTCAGTCTCAAATTCAGTTGAGTAATCTCATTATTAGATCTACAGATCACCCGCTAGATAGGCTTGATCTCAATCTCATATTCAATTGAGTAATCTCATTATCAGATCAAGAGATCACCCACTAGATAGGCTTAATCTCAGTCTCAGATTCAGCCGAGTAATCTTATTATCAGATTCGGAGATCACCCGCTAGATAGGCTTGATCTCAGTCTCAGATTTAATTGAGTAATCTTATTATCAGATTCAGAGATTTTCTGCTAGATAGGTTTGATCTCAGATATAATTTTTTCTTATTATTGATAGTAGATTCTGAAATTATCCGTTAAAGAGGTTTATCTCCGATGCAGTCAGTCGAGAGTAGAAAGCATAAAATTCAGTCATTGATATGAGTAGATTCAGTTAATCTATTTTAGTATTATCAATTTTTGAGATCACTCGCTAGATAAGACTGATTTCAACTATAATACTCATTTATCAGTATCAGATGATCCAGTGTTTAGTATCTCAGACGTTAGTAGTGAGTTCAGATGTTAGTAAAGCAGTATCTGAGTTTCAATACTTCGAGTTGCGATATTTTCTGTTATGGTTTGTGCATTCATGCATATGTCCTTATTCAGTATTCTTATGATTATTCAGTTAAGTAATTGTTCATGCATAAGCTCTTACATTTAGCCTTATCTCATCTTCGTACTTGTTATATTCCCGTACTGATGCATTTGCGCTATGGTGTTTTATTTGACACCATAGGTTCAGAGGCACGAGATCCAGAGTACCCTTAGCAGCTCAGTTTTAGTCAACAATGATAGACGTAGCAGTGAGTCCTCTTCAGTTTAGGATGACCCTTATTTTTTATTATCACATTAGATTAGTTTATTTTTTTGTAGATAGAGTTAGTTGGGGACATGTCCCATCAACTCCACAGCTCAGACAGTTTAGAGGCTTTTTGGACAAATGTATTAGTATTTAGTTTTAAATTTTGAGTATTTTTTTAGACGTTTGAACCTTATGGCTAGGTTCTACATTTATTATCTATATTATGCAGTGTCCAAGTACAGATATTAATAAAGGGTTATCTTGTGGTCCTTTGGGATCATGAGCACCGTGTGATGTTTCGTTTCCAGAAAATCAGGTCGTTATAAAAAGGTCTTGTGCTCTTGGTGTTTTTCATGGTTGTATCATCAGGGGATTAATATTATCACTTCATAGGGATACACAGAGTTTGGTGACTTTAGGAAAGTCTTTTTCTAAGATAGTTGAGCATGTTTATTCTATAGAGTAGATAGATTATGAGGCCCAAGGGGCAGCAATAAGAGACCTCATTACTAGGGTAACTATAATGATTCACAGTCATAGGTCGAGGATTTCACAGTAGGTACCCCCTGTAGTAGGCTTCTCAGTATTAGGGTTAGTTTAGTCAGCTATTCTAGGAATATCTTTAGCCATTAGATAGGGGTCATCCCAGTTTTAGTGGTTCCAGTAGTTAGAGCACCAGCCATCCGTAGAGGGGTGTGCAGTTAGGACCGTTGAGTCAGGGTGATCATTCTAGATCTACCAGACTTTCTAGACAGAGTAGGGTGCTCAGGGTATGTTATCACTGTGGGGTTGTTGGTCACTTCACCCATGAATGTACTCAGTATAGAATGACTAAGCCTTCAGTTTTGACTGTACAACCAATTAGGTTAGTGCCAAAGTTAGGTAGGGCTAATACACAGAGTCGAGGAAATGGTCCCAAGAGTTCTAGAGGTGGTCGAACAGGCACCCAATCCAATAGTGGACAGGTTTATTTGTATTTTGTACTAAGTAGATCTGAGGCTGAGGCTTCGAATTCTATGACCACAGTTATGATTTCCATATGCCATTAGCCAGCTTCTGCGTTGATTGATCTTGACTCCACATTTTTATATGTTTATGATTATTTTACATTGTAGTTAGGTTTATGTTCGAAGTCTTTATCTATGTCATTATGTATAGTGACCACTGTGGGTGATTCGTTAGTAGTAGATCAGGTATATAGATCGTTTTTGGTGATCGTTCGAGAGTTTGGTACTTAGGTTGATCTCATTATCCTAGATATTGTAGATTTTGATGTGATTCTAGGCATAGATTTGTTATCTCCTTGTCATGCGGTCTTGGATTGTTTTGCTAAGATATTACCTTAGCTTTTTTATGCATACCCCAATTGTGAGCCAGGATTCTAATAGTCGCGTGTCGATGGGGATTATTTTTTCATTCCATCTAGGAGACTGATATCGAGGGGATGTGAGTCATTTCATGCTTATGTTTGAGATGTCAGTGTTGAGAGTCTATCGTATGACTCTGTCACTGTGGTTTGTGAGCTTGCTGATGTATTTTTGACCGACCTACCTGGCCTTCCTCCCGAGCATGATATGCACACCCAGTATCCCTACCTATTTGAGCCCTTAGGTATATCTTTACGCTTTACTTTTGTGGACGAAAGTTCTTTTAGTAGTGGATGTTGTAGTGACCCTCACGGTCATTTTTTTGTCTTTTATACATTTTTGGGGTCTAGAGTTTTTCTATAGCTGCCCCAAGTTATTTATGACTTGTTGGGTCTGATAGTGCGGTTCCCAGGTGGTTCGTTTGGGAATTTTAGTAATATCTACTATATTGTGGATTACTTAGCTTAAATTAGCATTTGGTAGAAATATAATTTATTACCCTTCTTGAATATTTTTAAATTGTATAAAAAATTCTTTATTTATGATATATTTATATTATTTTATAGTAGCTTTTATAGTTATTAACATTTTAGTAGAGATAGTAACTCTAGAAATCTTAAATACTATTATTATATAATAAAGGTTTTATTAGAAATAATTTTCTATTAGCTTTGATATATTCAAAATATGTTATTTCTTTTACCACGAACCTATACAATACCCAAATATGTACGCAATGTAAAAAAATTGTTAGGTGTGGCCACTACCACCATACGTGGGGGTTGAAGAATGTGGACATCAATATATTGTTAAGTGGCCTAACATCAATTTCTTACCTCATACATGGATGTGTAATGGAATTTAGGTCACAAAACTCTACCACTTTCTTTTTCTTAAAGATTTCAATTCCAAATATTTGGTATTTTTTGTCATATAGCCAATTATCAAAATCGATAGTTCTTTTATTTTTGCTCAAAGGTTATGTTAGAGTTGGTGTAGTATATTATCTTCTAGCATCTTCAAATCTATTCATATGCATGCATTGAGAGGAGTTTAGTGGTACCAAACACTTTGGTAGTTTATTTGATCTCCAAATAGAAGTTAATTATCTAAAACAAGTTATTCAAGCCAGGTTCTAGTAGAGCATTATTCAGAGGTTTCTCAGAGAAGTTTTGAGCCTTGGTATCTAGGTAGGTTAGGATTACTCTACCTTTAGATTGAACTTATTTATTGAAATTATGTACTATTACGCTAATGTTTGATAAGTACTTGTAGTTGTGTACCAAGTGATATCTGTAACATTTCCTTTTGTAACACCTCGATTCGCTGAACCAGAATGCTACACCATGCTCATGACCCCGAGGGACCACAAGCTAACCCATGACTGATATCTGTACCTGTATACTGCAAATCATGATATAATAATATGGAATACATAAAACTTTAAGGCCATAAGGTTCAACTGAATAAAATCATGTGGGTGAAAATACCTAAAACAACTCAATCTGAAAGCTAAGTCTGAACGTAAATCTAAACATAAATCTGAAAGCCTCCAGACTATCTGAATAAGGAGTTGAAGGAACATGTCTCCAACTAAATCCATAAAACTAAACTGAAGAAATAAATAAATGTATCAAATCATATTGTCCTCGAATCAATGAGGACTCACTGTGTCTCTGTAACTGGAATGCTACCGCTACTGTTGGGCTGGAGGTCATGTCTCGGAACCTATGGTGTAACATGGAAAGAAAGCACCATAGCGCAAATGCGTCAGTACAACTGGAGTACTGAGTATACGAGGAAGGTAGGCTGAACATAAAGGGTTTCATGCATGAATAACACTGACTGACTAATATGAACGTGGAAGTGCAAAAACACATATATAGAAACTGGGACCGTGAATATGTGATAGCATGAATTGTAAGCTAATACATGGTTTACTGATAACTGTCATGACTGATACTGAAACTGATAACATGGGAGACTGTATCTGACAGTCCTGTATATACTAAAATTTGAAGAATACCCTGAGTTCTTTTATTGAGACTGATACGAAAACTGTGGGAAGTAGTGTTTAACCGACATACCCCATGTATGCTATTATGGCTAAGCTAGGGTCCAATCTTTACCCCGACTGGAGGGGTGTTAATACCGTGCCACGGGTAAGGACAGCCTATGAGTGACCCTTATCTGGAGTGTACTCAATGAGAATGATGGGAACCCTAAACTGACGGGTTAAGCCACCTCATCAACCCTAATCTAACGGGTTAAGATGTCTCAACCTACGTTGGATATGTAATTCTGGAACACAAGGATGACTACTAAGAATCACACACTGAACTGGCGGGTGATTTCCCATCCTTGGGTTCACTCGGTGCTAACCTCTACTCTCATCTTGAGGGACTGGACATGAATAACTGACTGTGCATGACTTAATCTTACTGAATTCTGTTGACTTGCGGAATGTTACTGATATCTAACAACTGACTATGATCATGAGGTTTTCCTGAGTCACATGACTGACTGAAGTCTATGGAATCATAGCTTGAGTTCAGATATCGTGAAACATGACATGGATCTAGGCACACAGCTATAGTTTTCAGGTACAAGTACCCCCAGGACTCTATATAAGGAAACTGATACACATGACATAACTTGATCATAAGATTTGAGTCCACAATTCACAATATCATAAGTAAGGCTTTCATAATAAGAATGATTCTCAACAAACTATCACATGATCGGGAATGCACACAACATGTATATACTTGCATGGCTTCAATAACATGGTCATTCCATATCACAAAAATATCATGAGCATCTCGTACAACTTCTTTAATTCAAGACAATAGCATGGGGATCACGTTGAACATAAAATTAGAACATGGAATAGTCATTTAGGACTTATTATGTCATAAAAGCATGATTTCTATTCCCTTTGGTATTTTCACAAACACCTTACATGCACATCTTAGTCATAGGTGGATTCATCAAGATTACAAATATTCAACCACCAATTTCACATATTTATACGTTAAATACCACCATATCCTCACAATAAACATACAAAGATCCCATCTTAGGCATCATCAAACTCCAACCACATGAATATCAACCACCAACAATATAAACATCATGATACAAAATTTAGAAAATGGTTCTTGAGCTTCATGGATGAAAGGAGTCCATAAATCAACTCACGCATACCTTAGAAGAAAGATTCTTGATGATTGACGGAGGAATTTCCTTGAAATCAGATCTTCAAGCTTAGTTATGCACCCCTAGTTGTTTTACTCTTTTAGTGCTCTTGTATGATGAGCTTTGAGAGATACTAGGGTTGTAATATGTTTAGAAGCTATATATTTCGTAGGGTTAAGTTTAGTGACGTGTAAGGAGTGTTAAAAGACTTAATTACCCTTAAAATAACTCAAAACGGAGTGTTTTTGGCACCTGGAACTGACTTAGGTGGTGCTCAAGTGATTTACTAAGCTAGGTTGGGCGGCGCCTAACCAATCTCCTATGTTTGGTTGGGCGGCGCCTAAACAATCGCCTATCCTTACTGTCTCTCACAAAAATGGGCATAACTTTTTGCTCGGGTATTAGATTAAGGCAAAATTGGTATCATTGGAAAGCTAATTCGATTATCTATAATTTGGTGGGTCTAAATCATCCAAAATACCACATTAAAATTTACTTATTAAAATATGAACCTTGCAAAATCAAACACTAAAACTTGATGGATTCAAAAACTCTTAGCTTGTATTACCTTAAGTGACTTATATGAACATGCTTAATGCATCAAAGCTATCCTATCACTAGGATATTCATTGTAATTCATGTACTCAAGTATGAATCACAGGATAAGAGATTTCATACATAGGAATACTTATTCACTTCCTAGATTAGAAACATGCGGGGTATTACACTTTTTTTTATCCGAATTAGGACCCCATTCTAGTAAATTTTTGTATTTTGTATTCTAATATAATATAGTGTCTATCACATTAGGACGTGGAATTAAATTACAAAATCTTAAATTTTCCCCTTTTAAATTAAGACATTGCATACTATAATTAGATGTATATTTGCTTCTGTTCAGGTTCAATATATACTTTATTTCTATCATTGATTGTGAATTTTTGTATCACTTCAACATTGTTATGGTATGGTATGGTATTTAATATTATAGTTGGTGTGGTTTCTTTCAAGTTTCGGTTCGAGTTTGGCATCTAATTATGGTTGTGGTTCTTTTGAGTTTTGGTTCGAGTCTGACATCTGATTATGGTTGTGGTTTCTTTGAGTTCTGATTTGAGTCTAACATCTAATTATGGTTGTGGTTCAACTGAGTTTCGATTCAAGTTTGGCATCTGATTATAAGCTATGCTGTATATTATATATGTGGTCTCTCGTTACTACTCACTATGTCCGATTCGAATTCATCACGTTTTCTCTTATTGTTATCCATCACTACCAGTTCGATTCTGGTTTTTGGCCTCTCATTACTACCCGTTGGTGCCTGTTCAAGTTCGGTGCACATATGGATGGCTTATGATTTCGTGGAAGGGGGTTCAGTTACTAATTATTTATGTTTATTTTCATTAATTACTTTTTGTGTGTCCACCAACTTATAGGGGTACGGTTGGGTTAATTTTCTTCTTCAGTATGCCTAGCGGGCTTATGGGGGGCCAGTTAGGTTTTGTTTGGTTTGTTTATTTTTACTGCGTTATTTATTTTTTGTATTATTTATATTTGTTCCTTTACCACATTTGCGTAACTTGGTAGTTGTTTACTTTTCTATCCCTAATTTTCTGGTGACTTAGATTGCACCCTCGCATTATAGTAATACCTTTTCTTTGTATTTAGCTCAGTCAGCCAATAATGCTTACTGCGTACCTTTTGCTTTAGTACTCATACTACACTTCTACAAGTTTTTATACAGATTCGAGTAGTGGCAATCAACATTGGCGTAATTCCTACCTTTCAATACTGATTCAGAGTAGAGTGAGCTTAATGTCGTCAAAGGCTGATCCTTCTCTATCTACTCTAGTTTAGTCTTATGTACTCGAGACTGCTTGTATATATTGAGTATATTTTGGATTTTGTCTAGTACTCTGGGTATATGTTAGTAGTGGCTCTAGTACCGACCTTACCAGGTCTTGGGAGGGATTCGTTTGTGTATTTGGTATTTTTTCCTTCCTTTGTTTTCATATATGGTATTTGTTTCCTTTTTGTTTGTCGCTTGTTATTACTATTGCTATCATTATACACAATCTTTTTTATTTTTGCATGTTAGTTCTATTCCTATTATTCTGGGCTATGGCTTGGCTTGCCTACGGGGAGATAAGGTAGGTGCCATCATGACTTGAGAAATCGGGTCGTGACAAGTGAGGAGAAAAATTCTATCGTGCGAGAGTTAATGTTATTCTGGGTAATATGGAAGTTGAGATGCGTGTTTTTCCTTTCTCTGTTCTCTAGAGTTGTGCCCCGAAGTACATTTTAGTAGTACGGATACCAAATTCTTTTTAAAATCTACATATATGATTTGGAAATAATATGGCATCCTATTGTAGGTAGTCAAAGTAGTTGGAAGTCAAGCATCCTTGAAGCACTTTTAGGCCGTGATTTCTTTCCTAGAGGTTCTGCTATAGGTGCTCTCTTATGCTACAATTCCTTCAAACAAATCCTAATAATCCCTATGCTATTGATGAGGAATGGGGTAGTTTTTGCTCTATCCTTTCCAACGTGTCTACGATTTCAATGAAATTCATCTAGAGATTCAGATACTCTTGAGTTGCAAGGCTTGTATTAGACTTAATTTGAATTTTGGCTAAATGAATTCAAACTGGGTGCATGACAATGTATTTAAAATTCTTAATTCTCTTACAATTTATTTCGATATTTGTTATGTATTGTTTCATAATGTATCATATCATATTATATTGTTAATAGTTGGATAGATCGTATCATTTCTCATTCGTTAAAAAACATCATGCATCAACAATTTAAATGATAAACCTACTGGAAAGTAAGGCATGCATATAGAAGTGATTGTCTTGAGAAGCATATTGCAGTAGTATAAGCTGGTGAGCGAGCTTTGGTGGTTGACGATCTGTTTGCTACTGTTGGCATTCTTTGTGCAACTATGAATTTACTTAAGTATGGTGATGCAAAAGTGTTTGAATATGCATATGTGATTGAAATATCAAACTTGAAGGGTATAGAGAAGTTGACTAACAAGTCATTGTATGTGCTGTTGGTGTATCAGTAGTATCTGCAGACGAATAATTTTTATTGTCATAAAAAATTGTACATTAGAGGGCGCTATTATTGTCCAATTCGTCCACATTATCTCGTTTTCACATGTGATTTATGTGACAGTAAATTTTGAAAGGCCTTTATTTGGCAGCTAAAGTAAAGAAATTTTATGCAGAATGAATTTGTCCATTGGAAAAAAAAAGTAGTAATTAGTTGCCTCCGCTAATTGATTACACGAGAATCAGTAGTTGAAATAATTAATGATATTGACAAGAATTAGGATTTTGCAATTAATTAAACTTATAATTATTAGATCTTTACTTAAAAGACAAAATCATTTTTTTTTTCATTTTTTTCACCTAATTATTTAACTATCTATATAAAAAATAATTAAGCATTTACTTATTTACCTAAGATATAGAGCCTTACCATTTGTAGGGGGGTGCGCGGATTTAATAGGTAAAATAGATTTAGTAGGTTTCTAATGAATCTATTTTTATTTGTGCGTGGATATTTTGTTTCAATATCTTTTAATAATTTACTTTTTTCGCAAGATATATTCATTGATTATTTTATCCTGTAGTAATTGCAGAGTTACAAATTCTTGTATA